>NC_134358.1:413371336-413516336 GCF_048569485.1 Anomaloglossus baeobatrachus
CGCGGAACAGACCTCCAACCTGCTACAGGTGCAGCAAGCCTGGCCATTACTTCCGACAGTGCCCGTTAAACGAGCAACCCCTGGGGCCACGGGCCAATCCTCAGGAGTAGAACCCCGTGGCCCCCCAGACTGGCGGGACCGGTATATCGGGGCCCGGCCCATCATCCCCGTGGCTGTGGACGGCATACCGGTGATGGCTCTCTTGGACACTGGATCACAGGTAACCACCATACCATACACATTGTACCAACGGTATTGGGGGACAGACGAGCTGGCTCCCCAGATACTAGTATAACACTGATTGCTGCTGATGGACTCCCACTGACCCAAGTGGGGTATAAACAAGTGGCCATGACTGTGGGGCGAGCTGAACTGCAACACCAGGGTATGATTGTGATCATGAATGAACCCAGTGATCATAACCCGAAGATAGTGCTGGGAACCAATGTGATGGAGCACTGTATGAGTGATGTGTTGGCCCTACTGCAGCAGCTGGCCGCCACGGCGGCGGGGAGCCGACAAAGAGCTGTGCAGCGTGAGATCCGAGCCTTGATGTACCGCCAGCATGTAAACTCGACGGGAGGGGAGATTGGTGGAGTGAGAGTGATGGATGTTGCCCCGTTGACTGTGCCTCCTAGGAGTGAGATGATGATTTGGTGTAGGGCAGCAGTAGGGCCTCAGGGGCGTGACTACCCTGCCATGATAGAGCCCATGCCCTCCGAGCACTGGCCCACAGTAATGGCCGCCCGAGGGGTGGTAGATGTAAAGAAGGGGAGAGTGCCCGTGAGGGTGCTGAACTGTGGAGAGGAAGAAGTCAGGCTTCCCCGGTATGCCACACTTGCCAAGTTGCTCACCCTAGATCCCCACACCATCCATGAAGCAGCCCCTCCAGTTTCACTACCTACTGTCAGCACTCACCCGCCCCAAGGAGAGTTAGACGAGTGGCACCAACAGCTACACGTGGGCACTGACGATACCCCTGCACATCACAAAGAAGGGGTATACAGGGTGGTACAGGAGTACGAGCAAGTTTTTAGCAAACATCCCCTAGACTTTGGGCAGATTAAAGGGGTCCAACACCATATCCCTACCGGTGAACATCCCCCTATCAAAGAGAGGTACAGGCCCATTCCCCCTGCACACTACCAGTGCGCCAAGGACATGTTGAGGAATATGAGGGAGGCAGGGGTTATCAGGGACAGCTGTAGTCCCTGGACCGCCCCGTTGGTGCTGGTTAAGAAGAAAGACGGCACCATGCGGATGTGCGTGGATTACCGGAAGATTAACCAGATAACACATAAAGATGCCTACCCTCTGCCCCGTATCGAGGAGTCCTTGTCCGCGCTGAGAACCGCAAACTACTTCTCCACCCTTGACCTCACCAGTGGGTACTGGCAGGTGGCCGTGGCGCCCGAAGACCGAGAGAAAACTGCCTTTACCACCCCTATGGGACTCTGTGAATTCAACAGTATGCCGTTCGGGCTGTGCAATGCCCCGGGTACCTTCCAACGGCTGATGGAGTGCTGCTTGGGGCACCTGAATTTTGAGACCGTCCTGTTGTACCTGGATGATGTAATTGTGTATTCACAGACATATGAAGCCCATCTGGAACACCTAGCCGAGGTGTTCGCGTCCCTTGCCAAGTACGGGATGAAGTTGAAGCCCTCCAAGTGTCATCTGCTGAAACCCAGAGTGCAGTACCTGGGGCATGTAGTGGGAGCAGAAGGTGTCGCCCCCGACCCCGAGAAGGTCACTGCCATCCAAGACTGGCCGAGGCCAACCACAGTGAGGGAAGTAAGGCAGTTTCTGGGTCTGGTAGGGTACTACCGTCGCTTCATCAAGGGATACACGAAGATGGCTGCCCCCATGCAAGACCTCCTCGTAGGACAGACCAAAGGTGGTAGACCCCTCGGAGCCCCACTGGTGTGGGAAGAGAGGCATGAGGAATCCTTCCACCAGCTGAAAGCGGCCTTGACCGGGGAGGAGATTCTAGCGTATCCTGATTACAGCCACCCGTTCATCTTCTACACCGATGCCAGCAACGTGGGCTTGGGGGCAGTCTTGTCCCAGGTCCAGGATGGGAAGGAAAAAGTGATTGCCTATGCTAGCCGAAAGCTCCGACCGACTGAAAGGAACCCTGAAAATTACAGCTCTTTCAAGCTGGAGCTCCTGGCGCTGGTGTGGGCTATCACCGAGCGGTTCCGCCATTACTTGGCCGCAGCAAAATTCACCGCTTTCACGGATAACAATCCGCTGACCCACCTGGACACGGCCAAGCTGGGTGCGTTGGAACAGCGGTGGGTGGCCAGGCTAGCCAACTACGACTTCACAATTAAATACAGGGCCGGTCGGGCCAACGTTAATGCTGATGCACTCTCTCGGATGCCCCACTTGTCAGAAGAAGGGTGCGAGTATGATGACCTCGAAGAGATCGAGTTGCCTGCATTTCACCAGCCACCAACTGAGAAGGTCCATGTTCACCAACAACGGGTGAACCTGGACCCGTTACCCAGTCAGGAGTGGCAGGAAGCTCAAAACCAGGCGCCCGCTGTCCGCCTGGTCAAGACCCTAGTGGAGCAAGGCGCTGCCGGAATAGACCCTGCCGCCCCAGCTGAAGCCCAACGCCTGTGGAAAGAACGGACCCGGCTGTATCTACACCAAGGGAAGTTGTACCGTGAGCTGATTAACCCAAAGACTCATGAGAAAATCCGCCAGTTGGTGATTCCCCAAGCTAATGTGCCCACCATTCTACAAGCGTACCATGATGGTGCCGGACACTTTGGATGGAAGAAATTGGAAATGCTGTTGAGGGAGCGGTTCTATTGGAGCGGGATGCGGGAGTCTGTGGAGGCCTGGTGCCGAGAGTGCGACCCGTGCACGCTGAGAAGGAAGGACGAGGTCAGCCAGAAGGCCCCCCTGCACCCGATCGTTACACATCAACCGCTGGTCGCCCTGGACCATGTGAAGCTCACCCCCAGCCGAAGTGGGTACACTTACGCTCTCACTATAGTGGATCACTATTCAAGGTTCATAGTGGTTGTCCCGGTCAAAGACCTAACCGGCCGTACCGCTGCTAGAGCGTTCCAAGCTTACTTCTGTCGACCACATGGATACCCTGAGAAGGTGCTTACTGACCAAGGCCCAGCCTTTGAAGCGGAGGTGTTCCATGAGTTCTGTCAGCTGTACGGCTGCAAGAAGATCCGGACCACGCCTTACCATGCTCAAACCAATGGCATGTGTGAAAAGATGAACCATTTGGTCCTTGGCCTCCTCAAGACGTTGCCGCTAGAAGAGCGGAACCTGTGGCCGGAGAAGCTGCCTGACTTGGTCGATATGTACAACAATATCCCGTCCAGCTCAACGAAGTGCACCCCAGCATATCTGATGAGGGCTCGCCCCGGCCGACTGCCGGTGGACCTGGAAATGGGATTGGAAGCCCCAGAAACACTCCCCTCGACGGCTGAATGGGACACCCGGCGGAGGGTTCAGTACCGACAGATTCAGGAATATGTGGAGAAGAACTTAAGTCGGAGTCGGGAACAACAGGAACGGCGCTTCAACCAGAAGGCGTCTGCTGGCCCTTTCCAGCCTGGAGATGTAGTGCTGAAGCGGAAGAGGAGAACCCACAAGCTGGATGATCAATGGGAACAAACCCCATACGTCATACAGCCCACAGGATGGGAAGAAGGGAAGGCCTACCAGATCAGTCGTGACCAAGGGGGCACTTTGGCCACGGTTTCCCGGGATCATCTGAAAAGGTGCCCACCAGCATTGAGGGCAACAGCTGAAGTTCCGGTTCCTTCACCAGTGGGGAAGGCAAAAGAGGTAATCCACACCGTGATAGGTGACTTCCCAGCGGACTGACCTACACAGAACGGTGCGGTGATTCTTCCAGTGATACTATTCCCACAACCCGTGGATGAAGAAATGATGGAGGTGACCATCTGCAGGAGTGGCCTATCGGAGGTGCCATGAGGACCGTGGACGGGTGGTGACCCGGCGGTACCGGACCGGTGCACAAGGAGAAGCCAGCACCATTGGCAGGGGCCTTTCGGATCCCGGCAAGGCTAGGAGTCGCCGTAAATTTGCCAAATCCGTCAGTGAAGGGGACCTCCGGGTTTCCAAACAACTAAGTCCCGATTGAAGGCAACCGTCCAACCGTATGAGAGACACACCGCCACCGCCAAGGCACCAGTTTCTCAGGGCCAGCGCCTGCGGGCAAAGAGGGGCTCCTCCGGCCCATATCCAATTCGGGGAGCGGGTTATCAGTGGGAACCCATCGCTACCAACATTACACAAGGTGCAGGGAAAGAGACAGTCACCGTTAACTACCGGGGAAAAGCAACAGCAGCCGTCCGTGGGAACCGTCTTTCCAGCCGTGTGTTTTACCGAGAACTGTGTCACCATCTCAGGCTGAGTGAGTACCACCGTGCCGTGAGGCACAGCGCTGCCCCCCCGCGACCCTGCACCTCACCAGGCCCCGCACCTGGCCTGCTATCCCTCATCCTCTACCCCATCACTGGGCCCCGGGACAACCAACCCCTACCCACGGAGGGGAGAACTAACAACTCTGCTGCTCCCTGTCACCGCTCCCGGGATCCCCATACAGAGCAGCGGTGGTGTCACCAAAAATCACCACAACCGTGGGTGGCGTCACGGACAATAAATCCCCAAAACCAAACCCCTTTTCACTCACGGGCGAGGAGCGCCGCTCGAGTCCCCGGGATCCGGCCCATCGCTCGAGCCACCGAGCAGCAGCGGCCGCAGCAGCAGCGGCAGCCGGACCCGAGCAGTGGGAGAGCGCAGCGTCCCCTCCTCCGCCCGCGACAACTTGGCGTCACGAACAGGATCTTACCGCTCTGCCATTGTGTAGAGGTGCGCCTTGTTACCACCGGAGGTGTCCGGCCAGAAAATTTCAGAAGCCGCCATCTTTGGCGCGAAAAGTTCCCGCTCGAGCGTCTCCTCGAGTAGTGGAGGCGCGAAGGCCAAAACCCCACCCCGATAGAGGAGGAGCCGGAAAGAGGCTAAAGGGGACGGAAGCAAGATGTCTGCGCCCGACGGAGCTGCTGGAGGAGCGGCGGTCGCAGCCGCAGTGGCACCCGTGGATGGGAATGGGCCTGCCCAGGTCCCGGCCGCGCTGGCGGGGAGTGCCGCGGTCCCAGCTCTTGCTCAGGTGATGCCGTTCTCCTTGCCCTATGTGCCCGGAGCTACCTGGCTGCCGCAGTACGACGGGAAGCCTGATGCGTTACAGGTCTTCCGGAAGAAGCTTAGCCCGCTCCTAGAATTGTACCCCCTGACTGATAAGCAACGTGCAGCGGTAGTGCTGGGGCAGCTAACCGGCGCGGCTGAGCAGGAGGCGGAGACCTGGGCCGAGGGGGACCAGTTCTCTGTAGCCATCATCTTTGAGAAACTACAGACTGCCTTTGAGACCCGTACCGAAGCCGAGCTGAGGATGCAGTTTTACCAATGTCGGCAACGGCCTGTGGACAGCATTCGGGACTACGCTTTACGTCTGCAAACCGCCCTCCGCACACTGAAGCGGGTGGACACCATCAATGAGGCGGACAGCAACAAAATGTTAGTAGAGCAATTTGTGCAGGGGATGAGGTCCTCGCAAACAACTCCGGCTGTGGGCCCTAGAACACCCTGATGTGGACTTTGCTGTGTTAAAGGAACGGACCATTAAAGCTCTGCAACCCCCAGCTTCGGAAGTCTTGGAACTAGCCCCGTGGCCAGTTGAGATGGCCCCCGTCGTGGTGGCCCCTGCCCTACCAGCCTCTCCAGTACCTACAGCTCCAAGCAGCACGATGGAAGAACTGGCTGCCCAGGTCCGCCGCATGGATGGAGACCTCGCCAAGATTCTCGCCGCACTCCAACCTCTGACCAGATCCCAGCCTCCAGCAAAGATACAGCTCGCCAACAGCCCTGAGGATGTTCCCTGGATGCAGCGGAGAAGTGCTAACAACTCGCGGAACAGACCTCCAACCTGCTACAGGTGCAGCAAGCCTGGCCATTACTTCCGACAGTGCCCGTTAAACGAGCAACCCCTGGGGCCACGGGCCAGTCCTCAGGAGTAGAACCCCGTGGCCCCCCAGACTGGCGGGACCGGTATATCGGGGCCCGGCCCATCATCCCCGTGGCTGTGGACGGCATACCGGTGATGGCTCTCTTGGACACTGGATCACAGGTAACCACCATACCATACACATTGTACCAACGGTATTGGGGGACAGACGAGCTGGCTCCCCCAGACACTAGTATAACACTGATTGCTGCTGATGGACTCCCACTGACCCAAGTGGGGTATAAACAAGTGGCCATGACTGTGGGGCGAGCTGAACTGCAACACCAGGGTATGATTGTGATCATGAATGAACCCAGTGATCATAACCCGAAGATAGTGCTGGGAACCAATGTGATGGAGCACTGTTTGAGTGATGTGTTGGCCCTACTGCAGCAGCTGGCCGCCACGGCGGCGGGGAGCCGACAAAGAGCTGTGCAGCGTGAGATCCGAGCCTTGATGTACCGTCAGCATGTAAACTCGACGGGAGGGGAGATTGGTGGAGTGAGAGTGATGGATGTTGCCCCGTTGACTGTGCCTCCTAGGAGTGAGATGATGATTTGGTGTAGGGCAGCAGTAGGGCCTCAGGGGCGTGACTACCCTGCCATGATAGAGCCCATGCCCTCCGAGCACTGGCCCACAGTAATGGCCGCCCGAGGGGTGGTAGATATAAAGAAGGGAAGAGTGCCCGTGAGGGTGCTGAACTGTGGAGAGGAAGAAGTCAGGCTTCCCCGGTATGCCACACTTGCCAAGTTGCTCACCCTAGATCCCCACACCATCCATGAAGCAGCCCCTCCAGTTTCACTACCTACTGTCAGCACTCACCCGCCCCAAGGAGAGTTAGACGAGTGGCACCAACAGCTACACGTGGGCACTGACGATACCCCTGCACATCACAAAGAAGGGGTATACAGGGTGGTACAGGAGTACGAGCAAGTTTTTAGCAAACATCCCCTAGACTTTGGGCAGATTAAAGGGGTCCAACACCATATCCCTACCGGTGAACATCCCCCTATCAAAGAGAGGTACAGGCCCATTCCCCCTGCACACTACAAGTGCGCCAAGGACATGTTGAGGAATATGAGGGAGGCAGGGGTTATCAGGGACAGCTGTAGTCCCTGGACCGCCCCGTTGGTGCTGGTTAAGAAGAAAGACGGCACCATGCGGATGTGCGTGGATTACCGGAAGATTAACCAGATAACACATAAAGATGCCTACCCTCTGCCCCGTATCGAGGAGTCCTTGTCCGCGCTGAGAACCGCAAACTACTTCTCCACCCTTGACCTCACCAGTGGGTACTGGCAGGTGGCCGTGGCGCCCGAAGACCGAGAGAAAACTGCCTTTACCACCCCTATGGGACTCTGTGAATTCAACAGTATGCCGTTCGGGCTGTGCAATGCCCCGGGTACCTTCCAACGGCTGATGGAGTGCTGCTTGGGGCACCTGAATTTTGAGACCGTCCTGTTGTACCTGGATGATGTAATTGTGTATTCACAGACATATGAAGCCCATCTGGAACACCTAGCCGAGGTGTTCGCGTCCCTTGCCAAGTACGGGATGAAGTTGAAGCCCTCCAAGTGTCATCTGCTGAAACCCAGAGTGCAGTACCTGGGGCATGTAGTGGGAGCAGAAGGTGTCGCCCCCGACCCCGAGAAGGTCACTGCCATCCAAGACTGGCCGAGGCCAACCACAGTGAGGGAAGTAAGGCAGTTTCTGGGTCTGGTAGGGTACTACTGTCGCTTCATCAAGGGATACACGAAGACGGCTGCCCCCATGCAAGACCTCCTCGTAGGACAGACCAAAGGTGGTAGACCCCTCGGAGTCCCACTGGTGTGGGAAGAGAGGCATGAGGAATCCTTCCACCAGCTGAAAGCGGCCTTGACCGGGGAGGAGATTCTAGCGTATCCTGATTACAGCCACCCGTTCATCTTCTACACCGATGCCAGCAACGTGGGCTTGGGGGCAGTCTTGTCCCAGGTCCAGGATGGGAAGGAAAAAGTGATTGCCTATGCTAGCCGAAAGCTCCGACCGACTGAAAGGAACCCTGAAAATTACAGCTCTTTCAAGCTGGAGCTCCTGGCGCTGGTGTGGGCTATCACCGAGCGGTTCCGCCATTACTTGGCCGCAGCAAAATTCACCGCTTTCACGGATAACAATCCGCTGACCCACCTGGACACGGCCAAGCTGGGTGCGTTGGAACAGCGGTGGGTGGCCAGGCTAGCCAACTACGACTTCACAATTAAATACAGGGCCGGTCGGGCCAACGTTAATGCTGATGCACTCTCTCGGATGCCCCACTTGTCAGAAGAAGGGTGCGAGTATGATGATCTCGAAGAGATCGAGTTGCCTGCATTTCACCAGCCACCAACTGAGAAGGTCCATGTTCACCAACAACGGGTGAACCTGGACCCGTTACCCAGTCAGGAGTGGCAGGAAGCTCAAAACCAGGCGCCCGCTGTCCGCCTGGTCAAGACCCTAGTGGAGCAAGGCGCTGCCGGAATAGACCCTGCCGCCCCAGCTGAAGCCCAACGCCTGTGGAAAGAACGGACCCGGCTGTATCTACACCAAGGGAAGTTGTACCGTGAGCTGATTAACCCAAAGACTCATGAGAAAATCCGCCAGTTGGTGATTCCCCAAGCTAATGTGCCCACCATTCTACAAGCGTACCATGATGGTGCCGGACACTTTGGATGGAAGAAATTGGAAATGCTGTTGAGGGAGCGGTTCTATTGGAGCGGGATGCGGGAGTCTGTGGAGGCCTGGTGCCGAGAGTGCGACCCGTGCACGCTGAGAAGGAAGGACGAGGTCAGCCAGAAGGCCCCCCTGCACCCGATCGTTACACATCAACCGCTGGTCGCCCTGGACCATGTGAAGCTCACCCCCAGCCGAAGTGGGTACACTTACGCTCTCACTATAGTGGATCACTATTCAAGGTTCATAGTGGTTGTCCCGGTCAAAGACCTAACCGGCCGTACCGCTGCTAGAGCGTTCCAAGCTTACTTCTGTCGACCACATGGATACCCTGAGAAGGTGCTTACTGACCAAGGCCCAGCCTTTGAAGCGGAGGTGTTCCATGAGTTCTGTCAGCTGTACGGCTGCAAGAAGATCCGGACCACGCCTTACCATGCTCAAACCAATGGCATGTGTGAAAAGATGAACCATTTGGTCCTTGGCCTCCTCAAGACGTTGCCGCTAGAAGAGCGGAACCTGTGGCCGGAGAAGCTGCCTGACTTGGTCGATATGTACAACAATATCCCGTCCAGCTCAACGAAGTGCACCCCAGCATATCTGATGAGGGCTCGCCCCGGCCGACTGCCGGTGGACCTGGAAATGGGATTGGAAGCCCCAGAAACACTCCCCTCGACGGCTGAATGGGACACCCGGCGGAGGGTTCAGTACCGACAGATTCAGGAATATGTGGAGAAGAACTTAAGTCGGAGTCGGGAACAACAGGAACGGCGCTTCAACCAGAAGGCGTCTGCTGGCCCTTTCCAGCCTGGAGATGTAGTGCTGAAGCGGAAGAGGAGAACCCACAAGCTGGATGATCAATGGGAACAAACCCCATACGTCATACAGCCCACAGGATGGGAAGAAGGGAAGGCCTACCAGATCAGTCGTGACCAAGGGGGCACTTTGGCCACGGTTTCCCGGGATCATCTGAAAAGGTGCCCACCAGCATTGAGGGCAACAGCTGAAGTTCCGGTTCCTTCACCAGTGGGGAAGGCAAAAGAGGTAATCCACACCGTGATAGGTGACTTCCCAGCGGACTGACCTACACAGAACGGTGCGGTGATTCTTCCAGTGATACTATTCCCACAACCCGTGGATGAAGAAATGATGGAGGTGACCATCTGCAGGAGTGGCCTATCGGAGGTGCCATGAGGACCGTGGACGGGTGGTGACCCGGCGGTACCGGACCGGTGCACAAGGAGAAGCCAGCACCATTGGCAGGGGCCTTTCGGATCCCGGCAAGGCTAGGAGTCGCCGTAAATTTGCCAAATCCGTCAGTGAAGGGGACCTCCGGGTTTCCAAACAACTAAGTCCCGATTGAAGGCAACCGTCCAACCGTATGAGAGACACACCGCCACCGCCAAGGCACCAGTTTCTCAGGGCCAGCGCCTGCGGGCAAAGAGGGGCTCCTCCGGCCCATATCCAATTCGGGGAGCGGGTTATCAGTGGGAACCCATCGCTACCAACATTACACAAGGTGCAGGGAAAGAGACAGTCACCGTTAACTACCGGGGAAAAGCAACAGCAGCCGTCCGTGGGAACCGTCTTTCCAGCCGTGTGTTTTACCGAGAACTGTGTCACCATCTCAGGCTGAGTGAGTACCACCGTGCCGTGAGGCACAGCGCTGCCCCCCCGCGACCCTGCACCTCACCAGGCCCCGCACCTGGCCTGCTATCCCTCATCCTCTACCCCATCACTGGGCCCCGGGACAACCAACCCCTACCCACGGAGGGGAGAACTAACAACTCTGCTGCTCCCTGTCACCGCTCCCGGGATCCCCATACAGAGCAGCGGTGGTGTCACCAAAAATCACCACAACCGTGGGTGGCGTCACGGACAATAAATCCCCAAAACCAAACCCCTTTTCACTCACGGGCGAGGAGCGCCGCTCGAGTCCCCGGGATCCGGCCCATCGCTCGAGCCACCGAGCAGCAGCGGCCGCAGCAGCAGCGGCAGCCGGACCCGAGCAGTGGGAGAGCGCAGCGTCCCCTCCTCCGCCCGCGACAACTTGGCGTCACGAACAGGATCTTACCGCTCTGCCATTGTGTAGAGGTGCGCCTTGTTACCACCGGAGGTGTCCGGCCAGAAAATTTCAGAAGCCGCCATCTTTGGCGCGAAAAGTTCCCGCTCGAGCGTCTCCTCGAGTAGTGGAGGCGCGAAGGCCAAAACCCCACCCCGATAGAGGAGGAGCCGGAAAGAGGCTAAAGGGGACGGAAGCAAGATGTCTGCGCCCGACGGAGCTGCTGGAGGAGCGGCGGTCGCAGCCGCAGTGGCACCCGTGGATGGGAATGGGCCTGCCCAGGTCCCGGCCGCGCTGGCGGGGAGTGCCGCGGTCCCAGCTCTTGCTCAGGTGATGCCGTTCTCCTTGCCCTATGTGCCCGGAGCTACCTGGCTGCCGCAGTACGACGGGAAGCCTGATGCGTTACAGGTCTTCCGGAAGAAGCTTAGCCCGCTCCTAGAATTGTACCCCCTGACTGATAAGCAACGTGCAGCGGTAGTGCTGGGGCAGCTAACCGGCGCGGCTGAGCAGGAGGCGGAGACCTGGGCCGAGGGGGACCAGTTCTCTGTAGCCATCATCTTTGAGAAACTACAGACTGCCTTTGAGACCCGTACCGAAGCCGAGCTGAGGATGCAGTTTTACCAATGTCGGCAACGGCCTGTGGACAGCATTCGGGACTACGCTTTACGTCTGCAAACCGCCCTCCGCACACTGAAGCGGGTGGACACCATCAATGAGGCGGACAGCAACAAAATGTTAGTAGAGCAATTTGTGCAGGGGATGAGGTCCTCGCAAACAACTCCGGCTGTGGGCCCTAGAACACCCTGATGTGGACTTTGCTGTGTTAAAGGAACGGACCATTAAAGCTCTGCAACCCCCAGCTTCGGAAGTCTTGGAACTAGCCCCGTGGCCAGTTGAGATGGCCCCCGTCGTGGTGGCCCCTGCCCTACCAGCCTCTCCAGTACCTACAGCTCCAAGCAGCACGATGGAAGAACTGGCTGCCCAGGTCCGCCGCATGGATGGAGACCTCGCCAAGATTCTCGCCGCACTCCAACCTCTGACCAGATCCCAGCCTCCAGCAAAGATACAGCTCGCCAACAGCCCTGAGGATGTTCCCTGGATGCAGCGGAGAAGTGCTAACAACTCGCGGAACAGACCTCCAACCTGCTACAGGTGCAGCAAGCCTGGCCATTACTTCCGACAGTGCCCGTTAAACGAGCAACCCCTGGGGCCACGGGCCAGTCCTCAGGAGTAGAACCCCGTGGCCCCCCAGACTGGCGGGACCGGTATATCGGGGCCCGGCCCATCATCCCCGTGGCTGTGGACGGCATACCGGTGATGGCTCTCTTGGACACTGGATCACAGGTAACCACCATACCATACACATTGTACCAACGGTATTGGGGGACAGACGAGCTGGCTCCCCCAGACACTAGTATAACACTGATTGCTGCTGATGGACTCCCACTGACCCAAGTGGGGTATAAACAAGTGGCCATGACTGTGGGGCGAGCTGAACTGCAACACCAGGGTATGATTGTGATCATGAATGAACCCAGTGATCATAACCCGAAGATAGTGCTGGGAACCAATGTGATGGAGCACTGTTTGAGTGATGTGTTGGCCCTACTGCAGCAGCTGGCCGCCACGGCGGCGGGGAGCCGACAAAGAGCTGTGCAGCGTGAGATCCGAGCCTTGATGTACCGTCAGCATGTAAACTCGACGGGAGGGGAGATTGGTGGAGTGAGAGTGATGGATGTTGCCCCGTTGACTGTGCCTCCTAGGAGTGAGATGATGATTTGGTGTAGGGCAGCAGTAGGGCCTCAGGGGCGTGACTACCCTGCCATGATAGAGCCCATGCCCTCCGAGCACTGGCCCACAGTAATGGCCGCCCGAGGGGTGGTAGATATAAAGAAGGGAAGAGTGCCCGTGAGGGTGCTGAACTGTGGAGAGGAAGAAGTCAGGCTTCCCCGGTATGCCACACTTGCCAAGTTGCTCACCCTAGATCCCCACACCATCCATGAAGCAGCCCCTCCAGTTTCACTACCTACTGTCAGCACTCACCCGCCCCAAGGAGAGTTAGACGAGTGGCACCAACAGCTACACGTGGGCACTGACGATACCCCTGCACATCACAAAGAAGGGGTATACAGGGTGGTACAGGAGTACGAGCAAGTTTTTAGCAAACATCCCCTAGACTTTGGGCAGATTAAAGGGGTCCAACACCATATCCCTACCGGTGAACATCCCCCTATCAAAGAGAGGTACAGGCCCATTCCCCCTGCACACTACAAGTGCGCCAAGGACATGTTGAGGAATATGAGGGAGGCAGGGGTTATCAGGGACAGCTGTAGTCCCTGGACCGCCCCGTTGGTGCTGGTTAAGAAGAAAGACGGCACCATGCGGATGTGCGTGGATTACCGGAAGATTAACCAGATAACACATAAAGATGCCTACCCTCTGCCCCGTATCGAGGAGTCCTTGTCCGCGCTGAGAACCGCAAACTACTTCTCCACCCTTGACCTCACCAGTGGGTACTGGCAGGTGGCCGTGGCGCCCGAAGACCGAGAGAAAACTGCCTTTACCACCCCTATGGGACTCTGTGAATTCAACAGTATGCCGTTCGGGCTGTGCAATGCCCCGGGTACCTTCCAACGGCTGATGGAGTGCTGCTTGGGGCACCTGAATTTTGAGACCGTCCTGTTGTACCTGGATGATGTAATTGTGTATTCACAGACATATGAAGCCCATCTGGAACACCTAGCCGAGGTGTTCGCGTCCCTTGCCAAGTACGGGATGAAGTTGAAGCCCTCCAAGTGTCATCTGCTGAAACCCAGAGTGCAGTACCTGGGGCATGTAGTGGGAGCAGAAGGTGTCGCCCCCGACCCCGAGAAGGTCACTGCCATCCAAGACTGGCCGAGGCCAACCACAGTGAGGGAAGTAAGGCAGTTTCTGGGTCTGGTAGGGTACTACTGTCGCTTCATCAAGGGATACACGAAGACGGCTGCCCCCATGCAAGACCTCCTCGTAGGACAGACCAAAGGTGGTAGACCCCTCGGAGTCCCACTGGTGTGGGAAGAGAGGCATGAGGAATCCTTCCACCAGCTGAAAGCGGCCTTGACCGGGGAGGAGATTCTAGCGTATCCTGATTACAGCCACCCGTTCATCTTCTACACCGATGCCAGCAACGTGGGCTTGGGGGCAGTCTTGTCCCAGGTCCAGGATGGGAAGGAAAAAGTGATTGCCTATGCTAGCCGGAAGCTCCGACCGACTTAAAGGAACCCTGAAAATTACAGCTCTTTCAAGCTGGAGCTCCTGGCGCTGGTGTGGGCTATCACCGAGCGGTTCCGCCATTACTTGGCCGCAGCAAAATTCACCGCTTTCACGGATAACAATCCGCTGACCCACCTGGACACGGCCAAGCTGGGTGCGTTGGAACAGCGGTGGGTGGCCAGGCTAGCCAACTACGACTTCACAATTAAATACAGGGCCGGTCGGGCCAACGTTAATGCTGATGCACTCTCTCGGATGCACTCATAGAAAAATCGGATGCCCCACTTGTCAGAAGAAGGGTGCGAGTATGATGACCTCGAAGAGATCGAGTTGCCTGCATTTCACCAGCCACCAACTGAGAAGGTCCATGTTCACCAACAACGGGTGAACCTGGACCCGTTACCCAGTCAGGAGTGGCAGGAAGCTCAAAACCAGGCGCCCGCTGTCCGCCTGGTCAAGACCCTAGTGGAGCAAGGCGCTGCCGGAATAGACCCTGCCGCCCCAGCTGAAGCCCAACGCCTGTGGAAAGAACGGACCCGGCTGTATCTACACCAAGGGAAGTTGTACCGTGAGCTGATTAACCCAAAGACTCATGAGAAAATCCGCCAGTTGGTGATTCCCCAAGCTAATGTGCCCACCATTCTACAAGCGTACCATGATGGTGCCGGACACTTTGGATGGAAGAAATTGGAAATGCTGTTGAGGGAGCGGTTCTATTGGAGCGGGATGCGGGAGTCAGTGGAGGCCTGGTGCCGAGAGTGCGACCCGTGCACGCTGAGAAGGAAGGACGAGGTCAGCCAGAAGGCCCCCCTGCACCCGATCGTTACACATCAACCGCTGGTCGCCCTGGACCATGTGAAGCTCACCCCCAGCCGAAGTGGGTACACTTACGCTCTCACTATAGTGGATCACTATTCAAGGTTCATGGTGGTTGTCCCGGTCAAAGACCTAACCGGCCGTACCGCTGCTAGAGCGTTCCAAGCTTACTTCTGTCGACCACATGGATACCCTGAGAAGGTGCTTACTGACCAAGGCCCAGCCTTTGAAGCGGAGGTGTTCCATGAGTTCTGTCAGCTGTACGGCTGCAAGAAGATCCGGACCACGCCTTACCATGCTCAAACCAATGGCATGTGTGAAAAGATGAACCATTTGGTCCTTGGCCTCCTCAAGACGTTGCCGCTAGAAGAGCGGAACCTGTGGCCGGAGAAGCTGCCTGACTTGGTCGATATGTACAACAATATCCCGTCCAGCTCAACGAAGTGCACCCCAGCATATCTGATGAGGGCTCGCCCCGGCCGACTGCCGGTGGACCTGGAAATGGGATTGGAAGCCCCAGAAACACTCCCCTCGACGGCTGAATGGGACACCCGGCGGAGGGTTCAGTACCGACAGATTCAGGAATATGTGGAGAAGAACTTAAGTCGGAGTCGGGAACAACAGGAGCGGCGCTTCAACCAGAAGGCGTCTGCTGGCCCTTTCCAGCCTGGAGATGTAGTGCTGAAGCGGAAGAGGAGAACCCACAAGCTGGATGATCAATGGGAACAAACCCCATACGTCATACAGCCCACAGGATGGGAAGAAGGGAAGGCCTACCAGATCAGTCGTGACCAAGGGGGCACTTTGGCCACGGTTTCCCGGGATCATCTGAAAAGGTGCCCACCAGCATTGAGGGTAACAGCTGAAGTTCCGGTTCCTTCACCAGTGGGGAAGGCAAAAGAGGTAATCCACACCGTGATAGGTGACTTCCCAGCGGACTGACCTACACAGAACGGTGCGGTGATTCTTCCAGTGATACTATTCCCACAACCCGTGGATGAAGAAATGATGGAGGTGACCATCTGCAGGAGTGGCCTATCGGAGGTGCCATGAGGACCGTGGACGGGTGGTGACCCGGCGGTACCGGACCGGTGCACAAGGAGAAGCCAGCACCATTGGCAGGGGCCTTTCGGATCCCGGCAAGGCTAGGAGTCGCCGTAAATTTGCCAAATCCGTCAGTGAAGGGGACCTCCGGGTTTCCAAACAACTAAGTCCCGATTGAAGGCAACCGTCCAACCGTATGAGAGAGACACCGCCAAGGCACCAGTTTCTTAGGGCCAGCGCCTGCGGGCAAAGAGGGGCTCCTCCGGCCCATATCCAAGTCGGGGAGCGGGTTATCGGTGGGAACCCATCGCTACCAACATTACACAAGGTGCAGGGAAAGAGACAGTCACCGTTAACTACCGGGGAAAAGCAACAGCAGCCATCCGTGGGAACCGTCTTTCCAGCCGTGTGTTTTACCGAGAACTGTGTCACCGTCTCAGGCTGAGTGAGTACCACCGTGCCGTGAGGCACAGCGCTGCCCCCCCCGCGACCCTGCACCTCACTAGGCCCCGCACCTGGCCTGCCATCCCTCATCCTCTACCCCATCACTGGGCCCCGGGACAACCAACCCCTACCCACGGAGGGGAGAACTAACAACTCTGCTGCTCCCTGTCACCGCTCCCGGGATCCCCATACAGAGCAGCGGTGGTGTCACCAAAAATCACCACAACCGTGGGTGGCGTCACGGACAATAAATCCCCAAAACCAAACCCCTTTTCACTCACGGGCGAGGAGCGCCGCTCGAGTCCCCGGGATCCAGCCCATCGCTCGAGCCACCGAGCAGCAGCGGCCGCAGCAGCAGCGGCAGCCGGACCCGAGCAGTGGGAGAGCGCAGCGTCCCCTCCTCCGCCCGCGACACCATCCCACTGTGTGTGGGTTTTAAGCCATCATTTTGTGTGGGAGCATCATACTGTGTGGGGCATCACAATTTGGGGGGATTATACGATGTGTGAGCTGTTGGTGCATCAAATTTTATTGGAGGTCACTAAGGGTTTCATAACGTGTGGAGGAACTGTGGGCACATCGTACTGTGGCGGTGCAATCATACTGTATTTTGGGGATTGTACTTTAGGGATATCATACAGTGTGTGTGGGTGGGGGGACATTTTGAGGAGCATAAAAAGGCGTGGTTTTGAGAAAAGGAGGAAAGGTGAAAATGTGCTAAAATTTTACACTAAATATTGGCATTAAGTAAGCCAACCATAAGGTGGCATTTAAAAAAGTGTCTGCATATCTAGCAAGATGCATCAAATTTTTGATCATCTACCATGAGACCCCATAGTAAATGTAGTACATCTTCTGCCTGTCTAGCTTAGTTTAAGTTGTATGAATTCAAGACAATGAAGTAAATCAGCCCTTCTGTTCTTATGTAGCATAATCAATGGCAATATTTAAAATGTCTTTTTAACAGAGCCAAAACTCCCATATGTGAAAGTGAGTTTCTGACTATGATAATATACTGTTCTTATTTCAGGTGGTAGACTCCAGGCTTGTCTCTGTGTTCGATGCTAGAGAGCTAGAGCTAGTCATTGCGGGTACAGCAGAAATTGACCTAAATGATTGGCGTAATAACACTGAATACAGAGGAGGTAATGTACACTGATTTTCTATATTGTATCATTGATTGTAAAATTTTAAAAAAAAAGTGTATTTGACGCTCTACAGCACTTTTGAGTGAATTCAATATGATGCTGTTTTCCTCCAGACAAAATTAGTATAAGGCCAGGATCACTGAAGGCAGCACTCACTGCATGTATTAGCCAAGGTAGAGAATGGGTCCAAAAAAGTTAAAAATGTATTCAATTATATTTATACTCTATTCCTGGTTTTGGCTATAAATGTAACTAAAGCCTGCTTTACACCTTGCAATTAAGCATACGATATCGTATGCGATCATACCCGCCCCCATCGTATGTGTGGCACGTTCAATTTGTTGAACGTGCCGCACAAACGAATAACCCCCCGTCACACGTACTTACCTTCCATACGACCTCAATGTGGGCGGCGAATGTCCACTTCCTGGAGTGGAAGGAACGTTCGGCGTCACATCGACGTCACGCGGCAGCCGGCCAATAGAAGCGGAGGGGCGGAGATGAGCGGGATGTAAACATCCCGCCCACCTCCTTCCTTCCGCATTGTGGGCCGGGAGCCGCAGGACGTAGGTAAGATCTGTTCATCGTTCCCGGGGTGTCACACACTGCGATGTGTGCTACCCCGGGTACGATGAACAATCTGACGTGCAATTCTAGAGAAAGGTACGATGTGTATGCGATGAACGTTTTACCGTTCAATAACAATCGCATGTACCTGTCACACACTGCAATGTCACTTACGATGCCGGATGTGCGTCACTTACGACGTGACCCCGCCGACACATTGTAAGATACATTGCAGCGTGTAAAGCAGGCTTAAGAATACTTCAGTGAACCATTAACAGGTTGACTCTTAAGTTAATACATAAGACAATATGTATCAGTTTTTGCAATTACATTCTGCAATTTCATTTTTGTTTTTCTAGGGTATCACGATGGCCACATTGTCATCCGGTGGTTTTGGGCTGCTGTGGAAAGATTTAACAACGAGCAGAGGTTACGGCTTTTACAGTTTGTGACTGGGACATCTAGTGTGCCGTATGAGGGGTTTGCAGCACTGCGAGGGAGTAATGGACTCAGGCGCTTTTGTATAGAAAAATGGGGGAAAATAACATCTCTTCCAAGGTAATGAACTTGATTAGAATATTATATGAAATTATAAACACTAGCTTGTCACATTATCAACTCGGTCTCTTTTACTAAAGCTTCAATGAATTGTATAGAAATAATCTTGATCCTAAACTAAATGAATGTCAATGTCCAAAGTGACTCTGTCGGCTAAAATGGGGTTAATAGTTCCGTTATGAGTTTCCGTCCAAATTCTGTTTTTTGGGATGTAGTGCTCAGTGGAGAGCATTGTATGTGCGTGCCCTCTAAGAAAATCAGGTACATAACAAAAGGTGATGCAGAGACCATAGAACCTATGCATGATCCAAAATAACCAATACGTTTCTCTGCCCCATATGCGAAGGCCAATTTTTGCACTTATTAAAGAAGCACTCCCATGAACTTTTTTCCAAAAACCTATATATACATTATGTGCAGGTAGTGTAAATTTTTCAACATACTCACCTACCACCAGCTTCTCCAGGATCCAGCGCTGTTACACTCCTCTTCTGAGTGACGTCACCATCTTCAGATTTTCCGAGTCATACTGCGCTCTGCGTGATCGGGAAGTGGCTTTAATAATCTAAGCCTATGGAGCATCAGAACAAGGCTACATGGGTTTATATTACATTTAGTGAGCCAGAGAGTCTGAAGAGCAATGACATCACTTTGAAGAGCAATGAAACAACTTTGTATTCCAGAGAAGACGGTGATATATTAACGCACTGACACTACACCTCATACACATATACACATTAGTAGGCAGACAGAATTGTCCATGAGACGGGTTTTACATGACGACCCAGGAGCTTCATGTTACAAGCCTGGTTCTACGTTCACCATGCTGTGAATAAAATAAAATATTATGTAACATCCATTCAACAATTATGGATATAGCATTGAGGAGTACATATCACCGTATTGGTTTACAGAAAGCTATTGTAATGCAAAAAAAGAAATTTTATTTATTGCCACCAAACACCAAAATATACATCACCCTTAATGGTAGTCTGTAGTTGTTTATGGAGATTAGTCTGCAGACGACCCTAAAGGTGGTGTCACACATAGCGACGACGACAATGACGTCGCTGCTAAGTCACCATTTTCTGTGACGTAGCAGCGACGTCCCGTCGCTGTCGCTGTGTGTGACATCCAGCAACGACCTGGCCCCTGCTGTGAGGTCACCGGTCGTTGCTAAATGTCCTGCTTCATTTTTTGCTCATCGCTCTCCCGCTGTGAAGCACACATCGCTGTGTGTGACAGCGAGAGAGCGTCGAACTGAAGCGAGCAGGGAGCAGGGAGCCGGCGTCTGGCAGCCTGCGGTAAGCTGTAACCACGGTAAACATCGGGTAACCAAGAAGCCCTTTCCTTGGTTACCCAATATTTACCTTAGTTACTAGCGTCTGCCGCTCTCACGCTGCCAGTGCCGGCTCCCTGCTCCCTGCATACGTAGCTGGAGTACACATCGGGTAATTAACCCGATGTGTACTCTGGCTAGGAGTGCAGGGAGCCAGTGCTAAGCGGTGTGCTCTCACGCTGCCAGTGCCGGCTCCCTGCTCTCTGCATACGTAGCTGGAGTACACATCAGGTAATTAACCCGATGTGTACTCTGGCTAGGAGTGCAGGGAACAGGGAGCCGGCACTGGCAGCGTGAGAGCGGCGGACGCTAGTAACTAAGGTAAATATCGGGTAGCCAAGAGAAGTGCTTTCCTTGGTTACCCGATATTTACCTTAGTTACGCTTCCACGCGTCGCTGCTGGCTGGGGGCTGGTCACTAGTCGCTGGTGAGATCTACCTGTTTGACAGCTCACCAGCATCCATGTAACGACGCAGCAGCGATCCTGATAAGGTCAGATCGCTGGCCGTGATCGCTGCTGCGTCCCTATGTGACACCACCCTAACACAGCATGGCTGTTGAGGTAATTTTGGGAACAAAATGAGAACAAAATGCTATCTTTCATTATCTTTACATCTTGTTTGTACAGGGCGCACACGTGCTTCAACCGCCTGGACCTTCCACCATACCCTTCTTACTCCATGTTACATGAAAAGTTGTTGATAGCAGTTGAGGAGACAAGCACCTTTGGACTTGAATGAACCGCTGCAAGAACTTCTCCTATTTTCCTGACTTCACCTTCCTATTCCACAGGCACAGGTTGTCGTTGTGGTCTTGTTTTCACATTGCATTTTTATTTAATTATTTATTTATTTATTTATTTTCTTTGGCATTCTTGTTACAAAAGGAGCTACTTATTAACGTGCATGGGGAACTGGTTCCCTCCAAGATCTTATCTTTGTGCTTTCCTTCTCAGATTTCAGCTACAAAGCCGTATGCAATATAAACAAAAAATACAAAAACAACTGGACTCAAGGCTCTGTATATCTGTGCATACCTTCAAAATAAAGTTAAAACACAACTGCTTATAGCAATTCTTTGAGCTGATATTTGGTTCTGTATAATTTATACGAATTATTCACCTTATGCTCAAGTAATTTTAGATCTTTCCATGTGTCCAAATTTCTGTTCTCATCTGGGTAATGCAAAAAATGTAGCAAAACAAATATATGTACTATCCATCAACAAAGCAGACACAAAGTAGGTTCCTTTTTTTATTTAGGCTAAGTTACATGGAATCATCATATAATAGGCAGCAATGGTGCCAAACAAACTCCATTGACAACAGTGGGGTCCCTTAAGTTTCAAAGAAGTCCATTCACTTTCCAATAAGGTATCTTCATTTAACCTGAAAAAATGGCACAACATGATTAAATCTATGATGGAGCCTCTTACTGGAGGCTCAAACGCAGGTACTAAGAAGCTGTTCATTAAATTGTATTTATCAATATGTCTGTATTTTGAAAGTTAAATCTTTTCCCTATGGTTTGCAGGCATGTGTCCCTGTGGAGTGCAAAGACTTTTAGTACTGGAAGTGCATATGAATATACAAGTGCTTCTCAATAAATTAGAATATCATCAAAAAGTTAATTAATTTCAGTAATTCAATACAAAATGGGAAACATTATATAGCGTCATTACAAAGAGAGTAATCTATGCAGTGTGGCATGGAGGCAATCAGGCTGTGGCACTGCTAAGATGTTATGGAAGCCAAGGTTGCATAGATAGCAGAATTCAGCTTATCTGCATTGTTGGCTCTGGTGTCTCTCATCTTCCTCTTGACAATATCCCATAGATTCTCTATGGGGTTTAGGTCAGGCGAGTTTTCTGGCCAATTAAGCACAGTGATACTGTGGTTATTAAACCAGGTATTGGTACTTTTGTCAGAGTGGACTGGTCCCAAGTCCTTCTGGAAAATGAAATTTCCATCTCCAAAAAAGCTTGTCGGCAGAGGGAAACATGAAGTGCTCTAAAATTTCCTGGTAGACGGCTGCGCTGACTTTGGTCTTGATAAAACACAGTGGACCTACACCAGCAGATGACATGGCTCCCCAAACCATCACTGATTGTGGAAACTTCACACTAGATCTCCAGCAGCTTGGATTGTGACCTCTCCACTCTTCCTCCAGACTCTGGGACCTTGATTTCCAAATGAAATATAAAATTTACTTTCATCTGAAAACAAACCCTTGGACCACTGAGCAACAGTCCAGTTCTTTTTCTCCTTGGCCCAGGTAAGACGCTTCTGGCGTTGTCTATTGGTCATGAGGGGCTTGACCCAAGGAATGTGACACTTGTAGCCCATGTCCTGGATACGTCTGTGTGTAGTGGCTCTTGAAGCACTGACTCTAGCAGCAGTCCACTCCTTGTGAATCTCCCCCAAATTTTTGAATGGCCTATTCTTAACAATCCTATCAAGGCTGCGGTTATCCCGGTTGCTTTTGCATCTTTTCTACCACACTTTTTCCTTTCACTCAATTCTCCATTAATATGCTTGGATACAGCACTCTGTGAACAGCCAGCTTCTTTCGCAATGACTTTTTGTGGCTTACCTTCCTTGTGCAGTGTGTCAATGACTGCTTTCTAGTCTTTTGTCAAGGTAGCAGTCTTGATTGTGGAGCCTACTGAACCAGACTAAGGGACCATTTTAAGTGCTTAGGAAGCCTTTGCAGGTGTTTTCGCGTAATTATTCTAATTTTCTGAGATAATGACTTTCTGTTTTTTTTGGCTGTAAGCCACAATCATCAACATTAACAGAAATAAACACTTGAAATTGATCTCTTTGTTTGTAATGACCCTATATAATATTTGTGTTTCATTTTTTTGTATTGAATTACTGAAATAAATTACCTTTTTGATGATATTCTAATTTATTGATATGCACTTGTATAATCAATGTCATTCTAAGTGATACTTCGCCATCTCTATAGAAGCATGGAAATTAAGTATTATCATCCACTTGGTGAACTTTTGAATGTAAAGTGACTCTAGAAGAATGTATTGCCTTGGTAAACTAATTATAAACTGTTTCGTACTCTGAAAAGTTGGCACAGGGGTAGACACAAACAGAAGAGGACCAAGTGCAAAGACAATATATGGGATTAGAAGAGTAATTTCTAAAGTCTAAATCTTTTCAGTTCAATGACCAGGACCAAAGCAATATATGAGCGAAGATTAAAGGGAACACATCAGCTTTTTTATACTGCACTCTGACGGACGCATGAAGTTGGCACCAATATGCTGACTTCAGTATCATAGATGATATGTCTTACTTTGCAACGTAATGCAAGTGCAGACTTCCCAGAAATATATTATATGTATACTAGTTTTGCGTGGATTAAAGGGTTATTTTCATGAGACTGTATCCCTTTTCCACAGGATAGGGAATGACTTACCAATTAATGGAGATACAACTGCACTCGGCTTTCTCCGGCTATCCAATAAACAATGAATAGTGCAAAAGTCGAGTATACTCACCTCCACTATATTTAAGACAGTATTGCAGAGTCATATTTTCAGGGTTACAGAACCCCAATCTTTGAGTTCTAACTGTCAGACCCCTAGTAATTAGTAAGTTATCCCCTATTCTATCCTGTACACTGCTAAGGGCCCAAAAAATTGATAAGGGAAAACTCCTGTAAGTTGTGTGCACACATGGCAGATTTTATTGTTTCAATTTCCACAGATTTCCCATTCACCTCAACTTTGCAGAACTTCATGCATATGCTGCTGTAGTGTATTACTTGGTAAAGTTATTGAAGGAGTCTTTGATTCTCCCAAAATCTACCTGTACACTGAGGAAAGCTGGATAGGATAGGGTTAAGTCCCAGCCCTACAGGTTCTGATTAACTTCACCTGGCTCACTCTGAATATAACCTGGCTTTGAGAGTCACTTTGTCTGTCTGTGCTCAATGAGTAAATGCCTCGGCCTACCAATCAGGGAAACCAGCTCACTCCAAAAATGTATGACTTAATACACCTGACCAAAAAGTGGTTACAGCTAGATGTCCTTTCTGCTCCAGAGGTCCTAGAACGTGTGGTTGTGGATAAATATCAACAGACCCTTCCCCCAGAACTATGCGAATGGATTATCCATAGAATCCTCAACAGTGGGAGTGAGTTGGTGTCACTTGTGGAGTCGTATGTGTTAGGACCAGGATGACGGGTAGGCCCAGGAGGTGGATCCACTGGACTGAGCACCCCACCGAGGGCAAGGTGCCCGGTAGCCGCAGCACTACGGGTAGCAGGACAGTCCGTTCAGAGGAGTGGGTGTAGAAGTCCCTGGGACCACGGAGTCTCTGAAGGTAGTCCGGGTGACGGAGCGCAGGTTCGGAGGCCAAGATGATGTCAGGCAGGGTCCGAAACCAGCGGAACGGGGAGGTCGGTCACCACACGGATCCAGGGATCGGAGACGGTAGGAACTGAGAAGATGGCGGACAGTCCGTTCGGGGTTCTGGAACCGTCAGGACCGGTTGGCGAGAGAGGAGCGGCTCTACAAGAAAGATAGGTAAGTACGAGACAATGGCACAGGGAGACCTGACTCCTAGCTTAGCAAACACGAAGAACAGGCCCCGCCCACTTGGAAAGGAACCCCCTATATACCCTGCACCCGAATCTTCAATATCCTGTTGGAGTACGCTGGCCCTTTAAGAGAGGGTCAATGACCGCGCGCGCGCCCTAATGCGCATGCGCGAGGCCCGGGTGCCAGAAGCCAGAGCAGCGAGCGGTGCACAGGAGGCAGGAGCGCTCAGCATCGCAGATGGGCGCCGGGACTGGGGACCGGGTTGCCTGGAGGACGCAGGTGAGGAAGCATGGAGGCCGTGGAGCGGGGGACGCCTGGCAAAGGAGCCGGGGAGCATGGCAGGTGAGCCGGGGAGCGTGGCAGGGGAGCCGGGGAGCGTGGCAGGGGAGCTGGGGAGCGTGGCAGTACCCCCTCCCCCACGCCCCCCTCCCCGCAACCGGGACAGGAAGGCACGTATCAGGGGAGTACCCACATTCTCCCGGGGTTCCCAGGACCTATCCTCAGGACCATACCCAGCCCAGTCCACCAGGAAAAACTGTCGGCCCCGCACGGTCTTCATGGCCACGATATCCCTTACCGCATAGATGTCATCGTCAGCAATAGGAGGAGGAGCAGAACTTGCAGTAGCGGAGAAGGGACCAAGGACAACCGGCTTGAGCAGGGAGACGTGGAAGGAGTTGGGTATCCTCATCGTGGCCGGGAGCTGCAGCTTGTAGGAGACCTCATTTATTTTGCCGATGACTTTAAACGGCCAAATGTAGCGAGGGCCCAGCTTGTACGATGGGAGCTTCAATCGGACATATTTGGAAGCAAGCCAGACCAGATCTCCTGGAGAGAAACACGGAGGATCCAGACGCCTCTTGTCTGCGTGTCTTTTCATCCGCAGGGAAGCACGTCCAAGGGACGTCTTGACAGAGTCCTAAATCGTTGAAAAGTCACGGACTACGGTATCAGCAGCAGGGACGTCCGAGGAAGAAGATACAGGCAATGGGACGGAAGGATGAAGTCCGTAAACGACATGGAAGGGAGAGCTGGAGGAGGACTCACTGACATGATGGTTATGGGAGAATTCAGCCCAAGGAAGAAGCGTGGACCAGTCGTCGTGATGGGCGTTAACGTAGTGACGTAAGAAGGAGGTCAAAATCTGATTGACTCGTTCCACTTGGCCATTCGACTGAGGATGGTAGGCTGAAGAAAAGTCCAGAGTCACTCCCAGATGTTTGCAGAGAGCCCTCCAGAAGCGGGAGGTAAACTGAGTTCCTCTGTCGGACACAATGTGTGAGGGAAAGCCATGCAACCGGAATATGTGCTGTATGTAGGCGTCAGCGAGTTCCTGGGCCACGACCCATATGACTGTGTGTCCGGAGGACAAGGGCAAGTCTGTAATAAAGTCCATTGCAATGTGTTGCCACGGAACGGAGGGAATTGGCAGCGGCAGAAGACGACCATATGGCAGGTGTTTGGGCGTCTTGTTCCGGGCACAAGAGGAGCAGGCTGAGACAAAGGACGCGACGTCCGTGTGAAGGGATGGCCACCAATAGTGACGTACAATTGTACTCCATGTTCTCTTCTGACCAGCATGGCCGGCTATTTTCGAGGCATGGCCCCAGTGCAACACTTTTTGTCTGTCAGTTTCAGAGACATAGGTCTTCCCGGGCAGTATCTGGGCCAGAGTGACAGGAGCCACCGGAATGATTTTACTTGGGCAGATGAGGGGCTGGGATGTCTCCTCCTCCTGTTCCATGGGCATGAATGACCTGGACAAGGCATCTGCTCATACATTCTTATCCGCAGGCCGAAAATGGAGCTGAAAATCGAACCTGGCAAAGAACAAGGACCACCTGGCTTGTCGTGGGTTCAGTCGCTGAGCAGACCGCAGGTATTCCAGGTTCTTGTGGTCCATGTAAATGATCACGGGGTACACTTCTCCCTCCAGAAGGTAGCGCCATTCCTCCAGAGCCAGTTTGACTGCTAATAGCTCTCGGTCACCGATGGTATAGTTGCGTTCAGACGCTGAGAAGCTCTTGGAGAAGAACCGCAGGTGACCATCTTCCCGGTGGAGGACTTCTGCATGAGCACTGCCCCGGCCCCAGAGGAGGAGGCATCCACCTCCAAGGTGAACTGTCGGTTTAACTCAGGACGGTGGAGCACAGGAGATGAAGCAAATGCCCGCTTCAGGAAGCCAAACGCTGCGTCGGCCGCAGGTGACCAGTCCTTCGGATTAGCCCCCTTCTTGGTCAAGGCAGAGAGAGGCGCAGTCAGGGCAGAGAAGTGAGGGATGAACTGACGGTAATAGTTCGCAAAGCCGAGAAAACGTTGAATTGCCTTCAGTCCGGAAGGAGGGGGCCAGTTGAGAACGGAAGAGACCTTCTCCGGATCCATCTGCAGGCCGGTATCGGAGATTACGTAACCCAGGAAGGGAATGGAAGACTGCTCGAAGACACACTTCTCGTACTTGGCGTACAGGCGATTCTCTCTAAGTCTTTGTAGTACCAGCTGCACGTTTTCTCTGTGGGTCTGGAGGTCCGGAGAGAAGACCAGGATGTCATCCAAATATACCACCACACAGACGTAGAGAAGGTCCCGGAACACGTTGTTCACTAGTTCTTGAAAGACTGCTGGTGCGTTACACAGGCTGAAGGGCATCACACAATACTCGTAGTGCCCATCGCGAGTATTGAATGCGGTCTTCCATTCGTCCCCAGAGCGGATGCGGACCAGGTTGTAGGCACCACGAAGATCCAACTTGGTAAACAAACGAGCTCCTCTAAGCCGATCAAACAATTCGGGGATGAGCGGCAGGGGGTATTTATTCTTTACGGTGATTTGATTCAATCCCCGGTAGTCAATGCAGGGGCGCAGGTCGCCCTCTTTCTTCTTAACGAAGAAGAAGCCTGCTCCAGCAGGAGAGGAGGATCTCCGGATGAATCCCCTTGCCAGGTTCTCAGTGATGTAGGCAGACATGGCCCTTGTTTCAGCAGGGGACAAAGGATATATCCGTCCTCGAGGTGGTGTGGATCCCGGGAGTAGGTCGATGGCACAGTCGTAAGGATGATGTGGCAGCAGTACCTCTGACTCCTTTTTATCAAAGACGTCCGCGAAGGACCAATAGGCTGAAGGCAGTCCTGGTAGGGACTCCGGGACCGGAGGTCGTCGGATGGGCTGTATGGACCTCAAGCAGTTCTCGTGGCAAGAGGGGCCCCATCGGGTAATTTCGCCAGCACGCCAGCTGACCGACGGTTTGTGTGTCCGTAACCAGGGGAGTCCCAGCAGGATTTGATGAGACATATGCGGGAGGACGTAGAAGGTGATTTTCTCAGTGTGCAGGGCACCGATGCGTAGTACTACAGGCTTGGTGATCCAAGAGATGGTGTCAGAGAGGGGTCTCCCGTCTACAGAGGCAATCACGAGGGGTTTGTTGAGTGGAGTAACAGGCACCTGGTACTTGTCCACCGTGGCCTGCTGGATGAAATTGCCTGCTGCCCCGGAATCGAGGTACGCTTCCGCCGTGAACCGCGTCTCTCCTGCTGTCCCTTGAACCGTCCACGTAACCGGGTCTGAGAGAGTCCCAGTACCTAGGGTGGCCTCTCCTACCAGCCCTAGGCTTTGGAGTTTCCCGGCCTCTCTGGACAGGAACGTAGCAGGTGTGTGCCCTCTCCGCAGTAGAAGCAGATGCCCTTGGCGAGCCGTTCTGCTCGGCATTGTTCGGACTGCCGCAAACGGTCAATCTGCATGGGCTCGTGGACAGAGACATCAGACGACGCCGACTGAAGTACGGCGGGCTTCTGCGGAGGAGAGGAATGCCGTATCGGACGTCTCTCTCGGGACACCTCTTTGGATCGTTCCTGGAATCTGAGGTCCACGCGGGTGGCTAGTGCGATCAGGGAATCCAGGGTGGAAGGAACATCGCGGCCGGCCAGCTCGTCCTTAATACAAACGGAGAGTCCTTCCCAGAAGGCGGCGGTTAGGGCCTCATTATTCCACCCTAATTCAGAGGCCAAGGTGCGAAAGCGGATGGCGTATTGACCCACCGTCAAGGTCCCCTGGCGTAGTTTGAGGAGTGATGAAGCGGACGCGGTGGCACGTCCGGGTTCATCAAAGGTGGTTCTAAACGCCTGCAGGAACTCCTGGATGTCAGTGGTTACAGGGTCCTCCTTCTCCCACAAGGGGTTCATCCAGGCCAGTGCCTCACCCTCTAGATGGGTCATCACAAACACCACCTTGGCTTGATCGGAGGCAAACAGATGCGGAAGCAGTTTAAAGTGGAGGGAGCACTGGTTCAAGAATCCTCTGCAGGTCTTAGGATCTCCGGCATATCGGGGTGGAGAGGCCAAGCGGAGTTTAGAGGCTTCTGAGGAGGCTGCCACGGAAGGTGTGGACGTGGACGTGGACTGTGATGCCAGGGATGTAGCTGTGGCTTGCAGCGTATTCAGATGGGTGTCCACTGAGGTCATGAAGGCTAACATGCGGGATTGGGTCTCGTGTTGTCGTCCGAGTTCCTGCTGCAATCCAGCCAGCTGGGACGCTAGTGCATCGGCGGGATCCATGGCCTGTTCTTACTGTTAGGACCAGGATGACGGGTAGGCCCAGGAGGTGGATCCACTGGACTGAGCACCCCACCAAGGGCAAGGTGCCCGGTAGCCGAAGCACTACGGGTAGCAGGACAGTCCGTTCAGAGGAGTGGGTGTAGAAGTCCCTGGGACCACGGAGTCTCTGAAGGTAGTCCGGGTGACGGAGCGCAGGTTCGGAGGCCGAGATGATGTCAGGCAGGGTCCGAAACCAGCGGAACGGGGAGGTCACCACACGGATCCAGGGATCGGAGACGGTAGGAACTGAGAAGATGGCGGACAGTCCGTTCGGGGTTCTGGAACCGTCAGGACCGGTTGGCGAGACAGGAGCGGCTCTACAAGGGAGATAGGTAAGTACGAGACAATGACACAGGGAGACCTGACTCCTAGCTTAGCAAACACGAAGAACAGGCCCCGCCCACTTGGAAAGGAACCCCCTATATACCCTGCACCTGAATCTTCAATATCCTGTTGGAGGACGCTGGCCCTTTAAGAGAGGGTCAATGACCGCGCGCGCGCCCTAATGTGCATGCGCGAGGCTTGGGTGCCAGAAGCCAGAGCAGGGAGCGGTGCACAGGAAGCAGGAGCGCTCAGCATCGCAGATGGGCGCCGGGACCGGGGACCGGGTTGCCTGGAGGACGCAGGTGAGGGAGCATGGAAGCCGTGGAGCGGGGGACGCCTGGCAAAGAAGCCGGGGAGCGTGGCAGGGGAGCGTGGCAGGGGAGCCGGGGAGCGTGGCAGGGGAGCCGGGGAGCGTGGCAGGGGAGCCGGGGAGCGTGACAGTATGCAGCAACAGAAGACCTGTCCAAACTGTTACGTGAGGCAGTCAAACAGCCAGCTCCTCCTACTATTAATGGCAAATTGGGGATTGCTCAAAGGAAAACAAGGCAACGATCTACAGGTTGGCCTGTAAGGTCCAAGAGACCCCCACTGGACTTGCAAAGGACTGAGCCTATAATGTGTTTCAGGTGTAAGAGGCCAGGACATATGGTTGCAAAGTGTCCTATAACTGCTGAACCAATGCATTGTAATATGAGCAGGGTTAAATAAGCTAAATCTATGTTTGCTGAAATAGTTTATTCCGCCATGTTCACGGGAATTGTTTATAAACATACTGTATGTGTACATTAATAGTAGAAGGAAAAGAGATAAAGGCACTGCTTGATTCAGGCAGTATTATCACTTTGATTAGGGCCTGCTTGATAAACCTAAATAGAGTATGGACACATACCATAGGGATTACCTGTATACATGTTGACACTCGTGAATATAGAACTGCACTTATGGATATTTAAACCTGTGATGAGGTGGTAACTTGCCAAGTAGCAGTTATTCTGGCCCTCCAGTATGACGTAATAGTGGGCTGCGATTTCCCTTGCTTTTGGAACTTGTGGGAAGAAAGGGTAAAAGGTCCACATCCTGTTAAAGCCTATGACAAAAAGGAGATGGAGATGCTGGATCATGAACCTCTTGCCGGTAAAACGTAACTGCTTGGAAGGTCTCCTTCATTCCTTTTTAATGTTTTGGCAAGTAACAAAGATGAGACCCAGTTAGATATGCCAAAGGGGAGGTGGGAAATGTGTTACCAGACATTTCGAATACATAGGATAATTTTGCTGCTACTCAATGGAATGACCCCACTCTGGAGCGTGCTAGGGAAAATGTAGAAAATAATAAATGGAGAAGTGGTGAGTCCAGGGATCATACTGGCCTACCCTTAAATGGAAATGCAAAATGACGTACTGTATCATGTAAGCAAGCACGGAGACAACTTTATGGAACAATTAGTAGTTCCCAAGCCATAGCCAAACGGTTTTAGATTTGGCCCATGGGCATTTGATGGATGGACATCTTGGGGTTGAGAAGACATGAGAATGTACGTTAAAACATTTTTTTCTGGCCTGATCTACTAGCTAATGTTAGATATTAGTGTGCCTCTTGCACACAGTGTCAGTATTCAGCACCCTCTTCAAATTTCCTAGTGCCTCTAGTAATTGTTGAAGTGTCATTTAAAAGTATTGCCATGGATCTGGTGGGACCTATTATTAAATGGGCTTGAGGACATCAGTTTATACTGGTAATCCTGTACTACGTCACCCTAAATTATACCTGTAAGGAATATGGCTGCAAAAACTATTGCCAGAGATCTGGTGCACGTTTAGTCGGGTTGGAATCCCTAAAGAGATTCTAACGGATCAGGCTACCTCGTTTATGTCAAAGGTTACCAGGGAATTATGTAACCTATTTAGGATCTAGTTTCTTTGTACATCAGTCTACCACCCACAAACTGATGGCTTGGTGGAAAGATTTAATAAAACTCCTAAAAGCATGTTGAAAAAAGTGATCAACAAGGATGGTAAAGACTGGGATTGTTTGCTTCAGTATTTAATGTCTGTTATTAAGGAAGTACCAACGTAACCTACTGACCTCTCCCCTTTTTGAGAGTGATGGAGGGATATGCAAAATAGGGATATCCAAAAGTAGGCCATGTATGTGTCCTGTCAGAGGTAAAAATGTCAGATTCTCTATTACAACATCAAATCCGAGAGGCCAAAGAATTTGCCATGAAAAATAAAGATTTCTTCTCAATGTGTCAGGGTTTACTTATGTCATCCAACATGATATTACAACAGATCCCAACATCAGGGAAAATATAAAGCCTTACCCTGTATCGAGTCCAATATTATTAATACACAAGCCAGATGGGTCAATAAGGTTCTGTAATGACTATCGATAGTTAAACTTGGTCTGAAAATGCCTACCCAATGCCTCGAGTGGATGAACTGATTGAGAAGCTGGAAAATACTCGATACATAACAACGCTTGACTTCACCAAAGGATACTGGAGAATTCCGATAACAGAAATTGACAAAAAAAAATGGCCTTTTCTGTACTCGCTGGTCATTATCAATACACGTAGTTACATTTTAGCCTAAATGAGGCCCTGGCAACGTTTCATTGTATCATATGATGAAACGTTGTTAGGGAGTCATTTAGGCCAAAAGGCAATTACGCCTATTTTATGTTTGTGATTGTTGTGCTATGCTGACACAGACACCTGATTAAACGTGTTGTGGCCACCAGAGTCCTCATTGTGGGCTACAAGCAGACCACGCCATTTCTTTTACCCCAATAAAGGTGAACCCGCATGATAAGTATGTCAGATTGCTTCATGCAACCCTGGTCCACAGTCCAGGTCAGTGCTTTCTGGCTATGAACATGAGCTGCACAAATTTCTTTAACTTCCAGATTTCGATTATGATTAGCTGTACTACCAAGTCCTCACATGTGAACCGCACGCCATACAGATGATGTCATGCTAGGCTGGCAAATTATATGCCGTACTGGGGAACCTGGAAGCTCAGGAAATTTGCACAGCTCCTGTCCAAGGCCAGAGAGCACTAACCTGAACCATGAATAAGGGTTATGCATAGCGATCTGCTCATCTCTTGTCCCTGGCATAGGAGAACAAGGCTTCTGACTCATGGTGGTTCAACCTGCATCTTTAATTAGAGATAGAGTAATATATAATCTGGTTTACAGAAAATATAGTAATCCGTGGAATTCTGTTACAATGTTTCTAATAACTTCCAATTGAACCTTAAAAGGTTGTCCACTGCTGTAAAATTCCCGCTTAACTTCTGAAATGGCCCACATTAAGGGGTACTTCACACACAGCGAGATCGCTACTGAGATCGCTGCTGAGTCACGGTTTTTGTGACGCAGCAGTGACCTCATTAGCGATCTCGCTGTGTGTGACACTGAGCAGTGATCTGGCCCCTGCTGTGAGATTGCTGCTCATTACACACAGCCCTGGTTCGTTTTTTTATTGTTGCTCTCCCGCTGATAAGCACACATCGCTGTGTGTGACAGCGAGAGAGCAACAATCCTGAATGTGCAGGGAGCAGGAGCCGGCATCTGACAGCCTGCGGTAAGCTGTAACCAAGGTAAACATCGGGTAACCAAGGTGGTTACCCGATATTTACCTTCGTTACCAGCCTCCGCAGCTCTCACGCTGCCAGTGCCGGCTCCTGCTCCCTGCACACGCTAAGCTAAGCGGTGTGCGCTGGTAACTAAGGTAAACATCGGGTAACCATACCCGATGTTTACCTTAGTTACCAGTGTCCGCAGCTTCCAGACGCCGGCTCCGTGCAAGCGTAGCGTCGCTTGCACGTCACTGCTGGCTGGGGGCTGGTCACTGGTCGCTGGTGAGATCTGCCTGTTTGACAGCTCACCAGCGACCATGTAGCGATGCAGCAGCGATCCTGACCAGGTCAGATCGCTGGTGGGATCGCTGCTGCGTCACTAAAGTGTGACGGTACCCTAAAGGAGAGAAATACAAACCCACCTCTTAGACAAGCGGTGTTACAACAATGTCAGCACTGTTATTCCAGGCAGTGACTTAACAGGTTTGGGCCTTTTAGGGCATTGTACCAAAACTCATATACAGTGCCTACAAGTAGTATTCAACCCCCTGCAGATTTAGCAGGTTTACACATTCGGAATTAACTTGGCATTGTGACATTTGGACTGTAGATCAGCCTGGAAGTGTGAAATGCACTGCAGCAAAAAAGAATGTTATTTCTTTTTTTATTTTTTTTTTTAAATTGTGAAAAGTTTATTCAGAGGGTCATTTATTATTCAACCCCTCAAACCACAAGAATTCTGTTTGGTTCCCCTAAAGTATTAGGAAGTATTTCAGGCACAAAGAACAATGAGCTTCACATGTTTGGATTAATTATCTCTTTTTCCAGCCTTTTCTGACTAATTAAGACCCTCCCCAAACTTGTGAACAGCACTCATACTTGGTCAACATGGGAAAGACAAAGGAGCATTCCAAGGCCATCAGAGACAAGATCGTGGAGGGTCACAAGGCTGGCAAGGGGTACAAAACCCTTTCCAAGGAGTTGGGCCTACCTGTCTCCACTGTTGGGAGCATCATCCGGAAGTGGAAGGCTTATGGAACTACTGTTAGCCTTCCACGGCCTGGACAGCCTTTGAAAGTTTCCACCCATGCCGAGGCCGGGCTTGTCCGAAGAGTCAAGGCTAACCCAAGGACAACAAGGAAGGAGCTCCGGGAAGATCTCATGGCAGTGGGGACATTGGTTTCAGTCAATACCATAAGTAACGTACTCCACCGCAATGGTCTCCGTTCCAGACGAGCCCGTAAGGTACCTTTACTTTCAAAGCGTCATGTCAAGGCTCGTCTACAGTTTGCTCATGATCAATTGGAGGACTCTGAGACAGACTGGTTCAAGGTTCTCTGGTCTGATGAGACCAAGATTGAGATCTTTGGTGCCAACCACACACGTGACGTTTGGAGACTGGATGGCACTGCATACGACCCCAAGAATACCATCCCTACAGTCAAGCATGGTGGTGGCAGCATCATGCTGTGGGGCTGTTTCTCAGCCAAGGGGCCTGGCCATCTGGTCCGCATCCATGGGAAGATGGATAGCACGGCCTACCTGGAGATTTTGGCCAAGAACCTCCGCTCCTCCATCAAGGATCTTAAGATGGGTCGTCATTTCATCTTCCAACAAGAGAACGACCCAAAGCACACAGCCAAGAAAACCAAGGCCTGGTTCAAGAGGGAAAAAATAAAGGTGTTGCAGTGGCCTAGTCAGTCTCCTCACCTTAACCCAATTGAAAACTTGTGGAAGGAGCTCAAGATTAAAGTCCACATGAGACACCCAAAGAACCTAGATAACTTGGAGAAGATCTGCATGGAGGAGTGGGCCAAGATAACTCCAGAGACCTGTGCCGGCCTGATCAGGTCTTATAAAAGACGATTATTAGCTGTAATTGCAAACAAGGGTTATTCCACAAAATATTAAACCTAGGGGTTGAATAATAATTGACCCACACTTTTATGTTGAAAATGTATTAAAATTTAACTGAGCAACATAACTTGTTGGTTTGTAAGATTTATGCATCTGTTAATAAATCCTGCTCTTGTTTGAAGTTTGCAGGCTCTAACTTATTTGCATCTTATCAAACCTGCTAAATCTGCTGGGGGTTGAAGACTACTTGTAGGCACTGTAGATCAATACAGAAGCGGATCTGTCACGAGATTTCACAACAAACCCTGCATCCATTATACCGGTGTGCTTCTGGGTAAAAGCCCAGTCTATTTATAATTAATGTATGCAGTTTGTATTGTGTAATCCGGTGACAGGTCTATTTTAAATGGAAATTAAAATTGGGAAACATTCTATAAATGTCTTTGGAATATTCAGTCATTTTTAAAGTGTGCAAACAGTTAAAGTGATAATCCTGAGAAAAACAAGCTCAATTTCCATGAATCTAGCCAACCTTTCATATTAGTGCTTTAGTTCTCAAGCACTGATATGTGCTGTATCATTTCATCTTCTGGTGATGCCATACAAGTGGCCTAGGTGTCTGGGGAAAAATTACAAATTGCACTCTTTCTACAGTTTTGTTGTGAAATATTTAAAGGGTACCTGTCAGCTGATTCATGCCGCCCAAACCACTGGCAGCATGAATCACGATCTGACAACACATTAGCAGCCACATTTGTAGACATATGGGTAAGACCTGTCAACTACTTGAAGCATCACTGGGAAAATGTCACGGTCGTCTTCCTTTGACAAGCTCAGGCTCTTTTTACCATCTCTGACTATACACATTAGGCCAGTGTCACACTTGTGATTGCCTCACTTGTATCTGGCGCGAGTTTTGCGGTGTATCACCTGTCACGGACTCACACTCTCCTCACAGGAGCGTCTCAGCTGCATAGAGATGCATGCAACTGACCCGCTCCTGTGAGCAGAGTGTGAGTCCGTGCCAGGTGATGCACCAAGAAACTCTTGCCAGATACACGCGAGGCAATCACAAGTGTGACACCGGCCTTAAATGTGTTTTTTCCTTTTGGCATGCACAGGGTTAATGTCAGTTTTTCTTGCTAGTGGCAAGCTCATTACCCCTGATCAGGTGTTTCCGCTGATGACCACTCCCAACCTGGATATATACCCTCTGCTCCCAGCGGAGGGTGCTGATTATTCAGATTTCATTCTGGAGCTTGAGCTAGGGCTAAAAGGAGATGTTTGCTGCTGCTGTTGTCGTCTTTTGTTGTTTGGTGAGGATATACCATGTGGTTTTGTTACCTACCCCTTACCTTATTTACTTCCCGGGTACCTTTTGTTGTCCCCCTGGTGTTTGCTTTAGTGTTTGTAAGTTTTGTTGTCACCCCTGTTTGTGTTTTTTGTCAGTGAGGTTTTGAGTCCTAGCCCGACAGATCTTGGACAGGAAATAGGGATACGCTGGGGGCACAGATATCACTACCATCGAGTGTACCTCTGTCAGCTCAGGGGTCCCTATCCAGTCACATGATAGTCACCAGCGTGACAGAAAAGCCATCAGGAGTCAATACCGTATTAGTAGAGTCTACATCTATGGTCCCCAGCTGGATCTTCAAACTATAATTATATATATGATACCTGGTTGCAATTGTGCTGTTAGGTTCTGATTCATGATGTCCGCGATTTGGGCTGCAAGAATCAGCTGACATGTTCCCCGTAATATCTGTAGGAGACATTTAAAACACACAACAGGCATCTAAGAGAAACAAAGACCACTACTCTCACCCATAAAACAGTAGTTTTCCTTTATTTGTGCATTTCAAGGACACAGATGGGATAAGAATATACAGTAAGTGACATACCGAGGTTTCACATTACCCCATTACTTTCACATGCAACAGTCATTGACAAGTTCTTGAATATCCTCACATTTATAGAAGGACTGGGCAACCTGCAGAGTTAAAGCAACTTTTCATCTCAACATTATATGTGTCTATATGTTTCATGTCTTCTGCTTCGCTGTTACCGTTGTCTCTCAGATCAGCGTCTCATTTCTTCCTCATCAAAATAGCTGCTGTAGAAGCTTGAAGGAGCACTGTGGAAAGCCCAAACCTCTTCTCACAGAGAACACTAGGTATGATGATTATACAGTCACATTTAATATCAGAGTGAAGTGACACGACCATAGATTCTTGCATGTGAGAGAATTGGATCAATTATGTTAACGACACTTTGTGCCATTTACTGTGGTCCAATTCTGTCACATACGAGAATCGAAGTGTAGGTGAGGAGAAGACGGAGAGCTTAATTTCTCCATGTTCTCCCTTTTCTGTACCAGTGTAGATTGGACTAATGTCTGAGTGCTTTCCAATGTTTTACACACATGCATCCGATATACGTTGTCACTCGTAGCATGCTGCAATTTTTTCTCATGCCAAATCAGCATGAGAAAAAAGGTGCTGGTTGGCACTGCACTATAGTATAACATTGGGTGTGAGTGCTATCCAATAAGACATTGGATACCACTAGTGCGATATGAGCCGCTCATCTGAGCGAGCCTTAATATAGATAATAATCATTAACGTCTTGGTGCTTTTGGACCTAATCTTATGTCCGCACCAGTGGAGGAAGCGCAGCAACTGGACAGCGGCAATGAATGGCTAGGCTGACACTGGGTTGCAGGATGCTGACGGTCTGTCAAAGCAAAAAAAAGAAACAGTTACTCTCTGAAATGCTAAAACCTGAAAGCCATGAATATATGAATATAGATATGCATTACTGCTAAAGGAAATCTAAGAAAAAATCAGATATTTAGCATACAAAAACAGCCATTTGTATATCTACCCAGTCACCACAGAGGAATGCTAACATGCTATTCAATGTAGCATCATGTGTCCACTGTCACCGCTGATCAGAAGTTCCGGCACTTCCAGACATGCGCAGTATGAAACCGGGTGTACGTGTCCCGGCTTCAGAAAGCTCTATTGCACATGACCGGAAGTGTTGGGACTTCTGATCAGCGGTGACAGTTGACACTAGTAAGCGCATCACTGCTGATGATGTTGAATTGAATAGCGTGTTAGTACACCCCTGTAGGCGCACTACAATGCTAAGAGGGTGAAATGAGCGCAGGAACAAATGCCCTTGTGACTAGTCGCTGGCTTCATTAGCATATTATAAATAATCTTTAGAAATACTTTTTCTAAAGATCTCTTTATCTATGCTACTAGCTACAGGGACGGTTAGGCAGGGATTAGCAATATACACCCAGAACTGGCTCTGGGTGCAAATTGCACCTGACAGGTTCCCTTAACTATCCTAACATTGTATGCAGGTAAGAATATACTTTCTGTGCTAAAACATCCTAAGCCTTCAGTTTATTTAAAACTCTGTAAACTTAATTACAGGCTAAGGAGCGTAATGTAAGTTTCAGATGTAGGTGATATAACTGTTCATAATGACATTTTATAGGGCACTTCAAAAGACTAATGAGTAAGAGAATACCATCCTGGATTATATTTCATGGGAATACTGAGGCATACCAGACCCAACCTGAGTATAACGCATGCATTCTGTATAGGATTTTAGAACTATGTGAACAAAGACTGGCTTTTAAATCTACTCAGGTTATCAGTGTACTTCAGGGAAAGAAGTGTGTCTATATACCCTGGTATATTCCTACAGCCGGTCAGGATAATAAGAATTTATAGTATAGTGCCAATAATTATCCTGGCTAGGCTGCTGCACTGCTGTAACTACTTTCGGCATGTATACTAATTTCCAGAGCCAAATTTCATTTTGCAATTGTGATAATAAAAGGGGTTACATACATCCTTTCTTGAAAAAATATGTGAAACCAGAATGTTTCTCAAACATGATATAGAGGAAATGATTAGTCAGTTCCTCTTATGGTTTCTGCAGAGCCGTAAGAAATGTTGTTTTAGTCTACATATATCATATTAATAGATACCAGACTATTAGTTCCAATAAAACAGTTAACTTTGAAATTAAAGTAAATAGGCATGTACTTTTGTTATTTTTTTATATTGCCAAAACTGAATGGTCGCTATATTACTCTTCCAATACTAGACTCAAGTAAAAGAAGCTCTTAAAACAAAGCTTAGTATATGAATATATACAGCGTATCATGATCCATACCTGGCACAGCCACTGCTGAGCCTTTGCTTGTATCCTATCTTAGGGTGACAGGTCATGGGAGGGGTTAATTCCATTCTGCCTCATTCCGAAGGAAGTGCCGCTATATCCTGGTGCTGCTCCTCCGGAACATCGCCAGCAATAGTCCCTGCTCTGCAGCATGCGTGCCTGGCTCTCTTGAGTTAACCTTGATCTGTCCTGCCTCCCTGCTACCTTGTCCTGACCTGCGTCTTTCTATCTGTTCGTCTGTCCTGTTCCATGACTCCCCAGTCCTGTCTGTTGTTTACCCTAGTCCTGTCTGTTTGACCCTGGTCCCAACCTGTCTCTCCTCCTCCCTTGCATGTTACTTTGATTTCCCGGCCTCTGACCTCTATCATCGTTCCTGACCTCGGCTCTATCTCTCCTTTCTGCTGTTTCCGTCACCTCCCGGATTCTGACCCCTGGCTATCACCTGACCGCATCCTGCTTTCTCTTGTGTTATTGACGAGACCTCCTGTTGCATACCCATCTTGCTGACTACTCTTTCGCCCTCTAGTGGTTCATCTGCTTACTGCACACTGAAGCTGTATCTCCAGCTTCTTCAGTGTATCCTCAGTACAGCGTGACACAGCGGGTGAAATAACTATTGAACATGCCACCGATTTTCTAAGTAAATATATTTCTAAAGGTGTTATTGACATGAATTTCTAACCAGATGTCAATAAGAACCCATCCCATCCACACAGGCAAATCAATGAAACTATTGATGTTCATAAATTTAGTGATGTTTACTGAAATGTATTTAATACTTTGTACAAAAGGCTTAGTTGGTGATGACAGCTTCAACACACCTCCTCTATGGAGAAACTAGTCACATGCATTGGTCAGGTGTGATTTTGGCCAATTCTTAAACACAAACACTCTTCAAATCTTGAAGGTTCATTGAGCTCCTTCTATGAACTCTGAGCTTTAGTTCTGTCCATAAATTTTCTATTTGATTCAGACCACATAATTGGCTTGGTTATTCTAACAGTTTTATTTTTGTCATGGCGTAACTCTGAGGCTTGATCTGGTGATCTCTTTTTGTGTGGTTGGTTTCCCTCTCTGTTAGACCACATTCTGATTTGTCTCTGTCCTATTGCTGATAGTTCTCTTGTCTTTCCTTTGCTTTCCTTGTATTTATATTCAGGTATTTTCACTTCCTCATTTGTTTTGCCCTTGGTAGGGGCTATATTTATAGTCACAATTCACAGGCATTCATCACTGGCTATATTCCTGGATAGATAAATGTTTGGCGTCCCAGCTTTTCAATTAAGGATAATCTTGCTGAATATTCATCATAGCTTTTCCCTGCAGTTTGTTTGTGTGTTTCCCTCCCCAGCATTCTTCCCTTTCTTTTACATTTGGCAAATTTCCACGTATTCTGTAAGTTCTTTTAGTTTCCTCTGTTTGCCTCCGTCTTTTCTGTATGACTGTGTTTACACGCTTTTAGCCCTGTGTCTCATCCTCTGCCTATGTGCAATCAAACTTCATTAATGTTAATTGTCGTTTAGTGTAGTACTTGGTTTATAGTTGAGGGTGCAGTTAATGTCACTCAGGGTCAGCCAATGTTGAATGGGGGTGCCATTTTGTAATCTTAGGGTACCAACCTCTGCAGTCAGGGAGAGACAAATCAGGGTCATATTTACAGCTTCAGACTAGTCTGACTAGGGAAATGTTGATTACAGCTCTTACATCTCTCCTGGTTTTTTTCATCCCCATTTTGAGGGGAACATGTTTTAATATTTTTCATTTTCTTTCACCAATTGAGAGTTTCATTGTTTCTGTGTTTGGAATCATTGTCTTGCTGTAATGTCCACCCTCATCCTGGAAGATGGCAGCAGAGTTTTTATCAAGAATATTGAGGTACATTTATCCATTCATCCATTCATCCTTCCTTCAATTATATGAAGTTTGCTAGTGCCATATGCTGAAAAACAGCCCCACACCATGATGTTCCCACCTCTACACTTCCCATTTGGTATGGTGTTAAAGACCTCCAAACTTGGTGTCTATTATTGCATCCAAAGAGTTCAATTTTGGTTTTATCTGGCCTGACTATATTCTCCCAGTATTTTACAGGCTTGTCTACATGTTGTTGAGCAAACTTTAAATGTATTTGAACATGCTTTTTGTTCAGCATTGGAGTCTTGTGTGATGAGCGATCATACAAACTATGGAGGTGGAGTACATTACTTATTGATCTCTTTGAAGCAATTGTACCTGCTGATTCTAGATCTTTCTGTAGCTTTCCACAGCTGGCTCTTGGGCAACTCTTGTGATAATTATTTTCACTCTTTCGTGTGAAATCTTGCGGGGAGCAGTTGGTTATGGATGGTTTATGGTGAAATTATGTTAATTTTACTTTCGGATTATGGCCACAAAAGTGCTCACTGGAACCATCAGTATTTTAGAAATTCTGTGACCAATACCATCAGTATGTTGCAAAAGGTATTGAGACAGCTAACTGGTTTTACCCATCATGAGATGTTTCTTGTGTGGCAACTTGGTAATGAAACACCTTTTTATAGGCTATTAGTTGAACAAGCTGATATTATTTTTTACTAAGTGGCAAGATTGCATTCTACAGTTGAAACCAGAAATTTACATACACTATCTAAAAAGACACATATGCATGTTTTTCTCACCATCTGACATGAAATCAGAATAAACGTTTCCTGTATTAGTATTACCAAAATTATTTATATTTGCTAAATGCCAGAATAATGAGAGAGAGAGAATGTTTAAGGCATTTTGTATTATTTTCTGCAAAGTCAAAAGTTTACATACAATTCGTTAGTATATGGTACCATTGCCCTTAAAGGGAACCTGTCAGCAGAAATTTCGACTAAAACCTAACAGATTCCCCCTCTGCAGCTCCTGGGCTGCATTCTAGAAAGGTCCCTGTTATTATAGTGCCCCCTTTCTGACCCAAAAAAAGAGTTTATATCGAGGTACCTTTTTGGCTTCTGAATCTCTAAATGTGTCACGGGGGCGGGCTGCCTGATGGCCGTTATTCTGCCCCCTGTTCCTGTATGCCGCCCCCATCGCCGATTTCTCTACTTCTGGACGCCGCCCACTGCTCCAGCCATCCCCGCGCATGCCCAGTGCTCATCTCTCGTGGATGAGCACTGTGCCCAGCGTCACCGCTGGTGACGTGCACGCAGGGTTTAGATTATGGGCGGTGCTGTGATGTTAATTACCAAGCAACCGCCCATAATCGCGGGACCGCGCATTCCCCCTCAGCCTGCTTTCTGCGCAAGCGCGCTGCAGCTGAACTCACGTCACTTCCTTCCCATCTTGCCCTGAGGCAGGAAATAGATGGGAGGAGCGCGGAGCAGTGACTACACCGATCAGGAGGAGTTCAGCTGCAGCGCGCTTGCGCAGAAAGAAGCAGGCCGAGGGGGAATGCGCGGTCCCGCGATTATGGGCGGTTGCTTCTTAATTAACATCACAGCACCGCCCATAATCTAAACCCTGCGCGCACGTCACCACCGGTGACACTGGGCACAGTGCTCATCCACGAGAGATGAGCACTGGGCATGCGCGGGGATGGCTGGAGCAGTGGGCGGCGTCCAGAAGTATAGAAATCAGCGATGGGGGCGGCATACAGGAACAGGGGGCAGAATAACGGCCATCAGGCAGCCCGCCCCGTGACACATTTAGAGATTCAGAAGCCAAAAAGGTACCTCGATATAAACTCTTTTTTTGGGTCAGAAAGGGGGCACTATAATAACAGGGACCTTTCTAGAATGCAGCCCAGGAGCTGCAGAGGGGGAATCTGTTAGGTTTTAGTCGAAATTTCTGCTGACAGGTTCCCTTTAAACTGTATGACTTGGGGAAAACATTTTGGATATCTTTTCAAAAGCTTCTCAAATAGTTGGTAGGAATTTGGGCCCATTCCTCCTAACATAACTGGTGTAGCGGAGCCATGTTTGTAGGTCGCCTTGCTCACATCTGCCTTTTCAGCTTTGCCCATAAATGTTCAAGGGAATTGAGATCAGGGCTTTGTGATGGCCACTCCAAAACATTGTGTTTGTTATCCTTAAGCCACTTTGTAACCAGTTTGGCAGTATTCTTTGGGTCATTGTCCATTTGGAAGACTCATTTTTGCCCAAGCTTTAAGTTCCTGGCTGATGTCTTGAGATGTTGCTTCAGTATTGCCACATAATCTTCTTTCCTCATGATGCCAACTATTTTGTAAAGTGCACCAGTCCCTTCTGCAGCAAAACAACTCCACAACATGATGCTGCCACCCCCGTGTTTCACAGTTCGGATGGTGCTCTTCTTAGTCTTCAAAGCTTCTCCCTTTTCCCTCCAAATGTAACGATGGTCTTTATGGCCAAACAGTTCAGTTTTAGTTTTGTCAGCCCACAGGACATGTGCCCAAAAATTAAGGTTTTTGTTTCTTTGTGAATTTGCAAACATTAAACTGGATTTTTATTTCTTTTGGAGGAACGACTTCTTCCTAGCAGAGCGGAGTTTCTTCCTAGCAGTAGCTGTGCTACCATTGCATCGTTACAGCTCTTAACGTTTAAGATCTTACTCTTCCTCTAGTGGGCACTGACAGCAATACATTTTGTGTCATCTCATCAAATGCCTCTGAAGGGCACATATAAGAGTGTAATAAGTTAACAGACTTAAAAGGAACCTGTCAAGTCCCCCGATGCTATTAATCTGCAGATATGGGTTAGTCTGCAGGTTAATAGCATTCTAAAGTTGTGCAGCCTCCATACTGAAAGCCCAACTACTAGGAGAAAATTACTGTATTGCTCCCAGCAGCCTCCAGATTTCAGTTATAGAGGTACAGCCGTTGTGGCTTCAGTCACCGCTTTGCACACAGTAAGCGGCTGCTGTAGGCACGCACTGCTGAGCCCTATGTCAGTCAGCTTGATTACAGACACTACTGACTATGTAGTAATTGATGACTAAAACCTCACCGGTCGCACCTCTATAAGTGAAATCTAGAGGTCGCCGGAATAACTTAATTTGCTTCCAGTAGCTGGGCTTTTAGAATGATGGCCGCAAAGCTTTAGAATGCTATTAACTTGCAGATTAACCCCACATCTGCAGGTTAATAGTGTTTTTGACATGACAGGTTCTTTTTAATTATCCATACTTCATATGCTCTAATAGGATTTCTTTGGAAGATAGTTGAATCAGTACCAATACTAAATCCACCATCAGGTTGGCATGGACATCAGCTAATTGCTCCAATTTTTAATTTCTCCAGTTACTAATTTTTATACATAATCCAAATAATTGTTGGAGAATGATTGTTGAGAGACCTGCGTCCACTTCCTTTTCCTGGGTCATCAAACTGGACAAGATTCCTCGATGCAAACTACGTTTTCCATTGGCTCTCAATATTGAAAGAGGCATTGCAGAATTTAATTTGTGTTTGTGACGCGCCCCAGGGCCTAGGGCACTCGGTTCCGGGCGTCGGATACAGGGGGACAATGTAATTCAGGTGGCCGGTGCCCGGTTCTGTTACCCCGGGGGTAACTTGAAAAAGAAGGGATATTTACAAGGGAGTATGTACAAAATGTCTGTGATACCACTTGCGGTGCGCGGCTATTTAGGGGAAAGCCGCTGCTGCTTCATGTCCTCTGTTGGGGCTGTTGGTGTGGTGCAGCATAGATGTTGAACCCTCCGCAAGTAGGGTTAGGCCCTAGGGGATCAACGTTAGGGGTAGTGTTGCGGGCGAGGGCCAAACCGTAGCTAAGTTGCTGCTCGACGACGCTCGGATCCGGGGCTTTACTGTGGCTCGAGTGGGAACCAGACCCGGGCTCGAGCAGTGGTCCGCCACCCACAAGTGAAAAAGGGGATATTTACAAGGGAGATTATCTGTGACGCCACCCACGGTTTGTGGTGAGGTGTGGCACTACCGCTGCTGTTGTGGGGCACCCGGGGGCAATGGTATGGCATCTGGATGTTAACCTTTCCATGGGTAGGGATGAATGCCCCGGGGCCCAGTGTATTGTGAGGGATTGCAGGGAGCAGTCTTTAGGAGGCAGGAAATAGGGAACTTACAGTTCGGTTGTCCTGGTGCTGGATAAGGTTGCACTGATGTGAGGAGTCAATAAACACAGAGTCCTTTTGTAAACCAAAGCCGAATGCCGGGAGCCTTTTGGAGGGGTGTGCTGGTCCCACACCTGGGTTGATGATTTGGTCACTTTCCTCTGCACTGTGTTTTGTAAGGTGGACTTCCCGGTTTGGAACACGGGAGTCCACTCCCGATACTTTGGTTGGGAGCTTTGCCCGCTGACGCTTACCCGTGGGTTCTCCTGGGCCCTGGCGGATGCCCTATCCCTCTCTGTGGGTGGCTGTCTGATTTTGGGACTTTGGTTGGGACAGGACCTATAATCCTGCCCTCAATTATTTAATTAGCTAGGCCGTTGGTTCCGGTCCTGGCTTCAGGGTCCAAGTACCCCCTCTGTGCACGGTTTCCGGGTCGGGTCTCTGGTGTCAGTAACGGCAGACTCCAACCCTGCCCCGGTCCACCTCAGATCTCCGGGCTGCCATCTTCCCTTCTCCTGTCAGACATGGACCACCGTCTGCCACCTAGCCCTTGTGCAAGTGCTGCTGTAGTCCAGAGGCTCCAACCCCTGACTACATTTCACTGACTGCTCAGCACGACATGACTGTCCCTTTCTCTGTCCAGCACTTCTCTGACTCTTTTCCCGCCCCAGGTTCTCTAGACCCCTAGGTGGACGTTCTCCATCCGCCTGGTCCCGCCCACTGGTGTGCCTTTCCTACCCTGGGGGGGGGGTGACTAGGATTTCTGGTCGGCTGTGTGTAACCCTCTGTGGGATGGTGTTAAATCCCAAGGAGGAGGCGATTGTTGTACCCTTGGTGGAGGGCACAGTCATCTGTGACTCCCTGGTTTTGCCAGGGCATCACACTAGCAGTTGGTGCTGAGGAAGGTATAGCAATGATTCAGACTACACGGGTTCTGCGGTTTAACTGGGTTTTACTCACTGAGTCCTGGTAGCCGCAGCCCACTTCTTGCTGGTTTCGGGGTCCCGGGTTCCCTTTGTCCCAGTGCTGGTGTGGTGACCCGGTAAAACCTCCTCGTTGAACTTTTTGGTATTAGGGTCCCCACGGCCTGGAGCAACTTGGGGCCCTCTCTGTTCTCCCTCGTGTCCTTCTGGGTATGTATAACAGATAACTTGAACCTCTCTAGTGTCAGAACTTTCTGTCTCAATGCCCAGGGTCCCTCTTTGTTACTGTGTCCCGTATTGTCAGTGGTGACGGACCCTGATGGTCCCCGATCACCTGCAGGATTACTGGGTGGGCTTGAAATTCCACCCAGACTAGGGTCCTGTGCCCCGTCATGCTCGGTCCCTTAGGCTACTGGCTCTGTTCCTCTTCAGGCGACCGGTCTCCTCTTTCATTTACCGATCCCCCTCCGGACCATTCACATCCTCTCTCACTCACGACTCCCTCAGACTCTCTCTACCAACTGACTAACTAACCACTCCCCTCTCTGTGCTTCTGGCTACCGGATTGGGCAGGTCCCAGCCAATGGGCAGCTACCACTCTAAACCCGTTGCTAGCCTGTTGCTCAGCTTGGGAAGCGGGCAATTTAAATGTATGTAGTGCGGTTGCCAGCATTGGTCTTCCAGGAACCCGGGGTAATGCAGTCCTCTGCGGCACCTGTTACCCCAGGGTGCTACATTTGTAGACATTATTTAGCTAAAATGTTTAACCACTCCTAAGTTTTTTTGAAAACGAAAGGTACTTGGTAAAATCTGGTATTCAATGAGAATTGGTATAAGGATTGTTTCTTTGCATGTGGACCTTTTTCCTTTTTTCTTTTGTTTTGTATGTATGTTTTGATTGCTTTTGCCTAGTTTCTGAGTTTTGCTAAAGCTACATGGCAACACAGGATGCAATTTAATCATTTAGCTGCGCACATCCGGACAGATCAGAAGAATTGCATCACAAGCATGTGCAAATAGGTGAGATGAAATCTGAGTAACATTCTGAGAAAATATATTCATGTCTCAATGTCTTATCTTATAGCAAGTACAGCTGCAATCTAAATTATTCAATCACCATTTGCAAAACAGGTTTATTAGAAAAATGTACAAACTTTCTGCAGTGTGTAATACACGAATCAAACAAGAACAATTTTATTAGGTCAACACAACTAAGGCCCCACTCACACTTGCGCTATTTTGATGCAAACGGAATCCGTCAGTAATGTAGTACAGTTCATTTATTTACAGTGGAAGTGCGACACCAAGTGGACACAAGCGGGTACTGCATGACACACACGCGGCATATTAACGCGCTTCCACTGTAAATAAATGAACTGTACTACATTACTGACGGATTCCGTTTGCGTCAAAATAGCGCAAGTGTGAAACTAGCCTAATATAACAAGTGGTTTCTTCAAACTCTACACAAAATGTCGCTTGTAATGACTGAAGTTTCAGAATTACTCGTCTCTAGTACTTAATAGAGCACAAATTGGTTGCTATGACCTGTTAATGATGCTGACTAATCTTGGTCCATAATATTGGGCAATAGCCTACAGATCACTAATACTCTTGTTTGGTGTGCTCTATTAAAATTATATCAAACATTTTTGATGAGCTTTCATTCTAGCATTTTTAACTGCAACTCCAAGTCCAGAATCTTCTAGGACTTCTTCTGACTTTGGTGGACTTTGGGGTTGGTATCTATATATATAATTGCCTTAAGGGGGTGTTACACGCAGCGATATCGCCAGCGATATTGCTGGTGAAAGCACCCGCCTCCGTCGTTTGTGCCTCAAGGGGAAAACGCTGCCCGTGGCGCACAAAATCGTTTGAAGTCGTCACACGTACTTACCTGCCTAGCAACGTCACTGTTGCTGGCGAACCGCCTCCTTTCTAAGGGGGCAGTTCGTGCGGCGTCACAGCGACGTCACCAAGCGGCCGCCCAATAGAAGCAGAGGGGTGGAGATGAGCGGGACGTAACATCCCGCCCATCTCCTTCCTTTCGCATTGCTAGCGGCCGCAGATAAGCTGCAGTTCATCGTTCCCGAGGTGTCACACGTAGCGATGTATGCTGCCTCAGGAATGACGAACAACCTGCGTGCTCAACAATCACCGATTTTTTTAAAAGGAACGATGTGTCAACCATGGACGATAATGTGCCGCCCCCGCGACAGCCGACGGGCTGCTCGGATCCAGATCCGAAGTGTCTCGAGGGGTCTCCGGATCCGAGACGGGTCGCGCGGCCTCTCGAAATAAAAAGGGGGGTTTGTTTTGGATAGTGTTCGTGACGCCACCCACGGTGTGTGGTAACTGCCGGTTTTGGGAGCCCAGGGACGCTGGTGCGTGGCAGCTGAAGTTGTTAACCACTCCGTGGGCAGAGGAGTGGTGTCACGGGGCCCGGTGATGGATGGCGTGGGGAACCCGTCGGGTGCAAGGGGGGTAACGTGTACTCACACAGTCCAAAGTCACTGACGCCGTCACCAGGTAAACCAAACTCTCGAGCACTCTGTGGTCCTTGTACGAGCACGCTGGGTCCGTGTCCTCTTGGTGCTGCTTGTTGACCTGAAACCTTGTCCCTTGGCACTGTGTGTCCTATGTGTGGATTCCTTACACTTGAAGCGTTTCGGGTCCCACTCACCTGCGTGGTTAACAGGGTGAGCTTGCTCTCAGGGTTCACGCTTGGGATTTTCTGGATGGTTGTGGGAAGTCCTATCCCCCTCGTTGCGCTACTACCCTGATTCTGGAGTGGGTGAGGAAGGGTTCCTGAAGATTCTGTTCCCGTTGGTTGAATTACTGGGCTGTGTGAAGCTACTTCCCAGCCTAGGGTCCCCGTACCCTGTCGTGCCCTGGTCCCTGCCCAGTTGTAGCACAAGGCAGCCGGCCTGCTCTCTATAGCAGCACCGTGCTCCCTGCCACTACACCCTGTGACCAGGCTTCCAGCTCCTTCTGGCCAGGCCAACGTCTGACACCTGGGACGGGTACAGAAGCCCAGCTCCACAGCATGACCTGGACTGTCACCGCTGTCTCTCCTTCCACCTCCACTCTCCAACTCTACAACTCACTAACTGCACTGACACTTCTGCCCTCCTTCTACCAGCCCTCCATCTCGGTGGCCCTATTCCCCTCAGGCTGCCCAATGGGTGTTTGGTGGGTGTGGTGCAGAGTGTTCCTCAGGATTTGTGTACACCTGTTGGTAGCAACACCAAAGTGACAGGACCCATAACCAAGGAGGAGCGGGTACTATGCAGAAGGACAGATTGCACGGCACCCTTGTGATGACCTGATAGGCCAGGGCATCACATTCCCCCTTGGTTAAAGGGGGCTCATCCTTCAATGTTGCAGTCCCTCCCTGCGACAGTCCAGTCCCAATGTCCCGGATCTCAATAACCCCCCACGCAAACAACCTGGTTCCCCTGGAAACCTAGATGGCTCCTTGGGCCGGGTTAAGGTCCCAGGGTGTGCCAGATGACTCCAATGGCACAACGGGTACAGTTTTTTTTTTACTAGACACAAGTTTGTGTTGGTCACGCCAGTCCTGTTACCGTGGTCCATTTTTAATCAACTATAAAATGTAGAAGTCCTTATAAAACCACACCTAAAAGTACTGTACCGTAGTACAACTGTTGCAAATTTAGAGAAAATCAGGTTACTTTCCCATGCAATTAGTGTTTCATTGGTTTTCTCATTTTCTAACATTTTCTATCTGAAAAATAACAAACTGTGGAAAACAACAAACAGAAAACACAGATACCTAACATTTTTACGGTACCATATTTTTCTGCTAATATTAACATTCTTCTCTGTACCTCCGTGGAGGCTACCCAAAGTTAACACGAGTGGACCTTCTTAACTCTGGACCCTCATCCTCGTCTAATGACACAACTGCATCCCCTACAACCTCCCCACTTCCTGTACAAGGTGTTACAGGTAGGACCCTTCGTATGCGTGGCAAGGGGACAGGTGTTACCCTAGGTGTTGAGGTGGGTGCAGTGTCAGTAAGCCCTTCCTGTTCTGTTTCTTCCACGGGTTGTGGGAATGTTAACACAGGGACTATTACTGCTCCATTTTGCATAAACCGGCCTTCTGGAAAGTCACCTAGGATGGTTCGAATTACTTTTTTCCTTCTTTCCGCCATAGGAGGTTGGGGTTGAGGCTCTTCTGTTAGCCTGAGTGGCTCTGGGCACTTCTTGAGATGGTCTCGGGACACCATGGCCGTGGTTCTCCCGTGATCTTTGCTGATCAGGCAGGTCTTGTGATTGTCAAAGTTGGACGGCTGTATCACATAGGGATCCTTCTCCCATTGGTAATCTAACTTGTGCTGCTTCCGTTTTCTTTTTAGCACTACCTTGCCGGGAGCAAAGGGGGCTGCCTTGGCTTGTTTATTGAAGTTTCTTTCTTGCCGTTCTCGAGAGCGATTCAAGTTCTCTTTGACACAACGCTGGACCTGCTTATGCTTGGTCTGGCGACAGGTGTCCCAGTCTTCCCCAGGTGCATATGTCTCTGGTAGTTCGACCTCCAACTCCAAGTCGATTGGGAGCCTTCCGGGCCTAGCCCTCATCAGGTACGCCGGGGTGCACTTCGTAGATCCAACTGGAATATGGTTGTACATATCTACTAGGTCCGGTAGCTTCTCAGGCCACAGATTCCGTTCTTCCAAAGGAAGAGTTTTCAGCAAATTGATCTCCAAATGATTCATTTTCTTGCACATTCCATTTGTTTGAGCATGGTACGGGGTAGTGCAAATCTTCTTGCACCCGTAGAGGTGACAGAACTCTTAGAAGATCTCGGCTTCGAAAGCGGGGCCTTGATCCGTCAAGACTCGTTCAGGATACCCATGCAGCATGCAGAAATGGGCCTGGAACGCCTTGACTGCAGTGCTAGCCGTCAAGTCTTTGACAGGTACCACTACCAGAAACCGTGAGTAGTGATCAACCATGGTGAGTGCATATGTTTATCCACTGCGGCTGGGAGTTAACTTGACATGGTTCAGTGCCACAATCTCTAAGGGCTGCCGGGTGATGATCAGCTGGAGTGGCGCTCGCTGACTGGTGCCATCCTGTTTCCTCAAAGCACAGGGGCCGCAATTCGTGCACAAAGCCTCAATGGAATCCCTCATCCCAATCCAATAAAAGCGACTCCTTAGCAGCATCTCCAGCTTTTTCCATCCAAAGTGCCCAGTCCCGTCGTGGTAGGCGTCCAGCACTACTGTGACATGCGATTTGGGAACCACTATGTGGCAGATCCTCTCATGAGTTTTGGGATTGGTCAGATTCCGACACAGCTTGCCCTGGTTAAGTAAAGTCGGCCTCGATCTTGCCATAGCTTTCTAGTTTCCTCTGGGGCATTTGGTCCCAGACGGGCATCAGCTCTGGACAGCAGTAGCTTGACTAGCTTGATTGCAGGATCCTGGTCCTGGACGTCTTGCCAGCCATGGTGAGGTAAGGGATTGCAAGTCACCTCCTGCTGGTGGACGCTTGCTTGAGGTCGCTCTTCTGCAGAGGGTTGGTGAAAAGCGGGTAGCTCAACCTCCTCTAGGTCGTCTTCACACTCTTCTTCATCCAGCAGGTGGGGCATTCTGGACAGCGCGTCTGCATTGGGGTTCTTGCGGCCAGCCCTATACTTGATAATGAAATCATAGTTACCCAATCGGGCTACCCATCGCTGTTCCAGGGCTCCCAACTTCGCTGTATCCAGGTGGGTCAGTGGGTTGTTGTCTGTGTACACCGTGAACTTGGCAGCAGCAAGGTAGTGCTTGAACCTCTCTGTCACAGCCCACACGAGTGCCAGGAATTCCAGCTTGAAGGAGCTATAATTCTCTGGGTTCCTTTCCGTTGGCCTCAACTTACGGCTGGCATAGGCAATCACCTTCTCCTTGCCCTTCTGCACTTGGGATAGGACGGCACCCAGTCCCAAATTACTGGCGTCAGTGTACAACACAAATGGAAGGCCGTAATCGGGGTAAGCCAGGATCTGATCCCCTGTCAGGACAGACTTCATTTGTTCAAAAGAATTCTCTTGTTCCAGGCCCCATGGGAGTGGCAGTTTGGAGGGTCGCCTAAGTGTAGTCTGGCCCAACATGAGATCTTGTAAGGAGGCCGCCATTTAGGTGTAGCCTTTAATGAACCTCCGATAATAACCCATCAGGCCCCGGAATTGCCGCACCTCCTTGACAGTGATAGGTCTCGGCCAGCTCTGGATGGTGGTGATCTTTCAGGGTCTGGCGCCACACCTTCGGCACTCCCCATGTGCCACAGGTACTGGACCTTCAGTTTGAGGAGATGGCATTTGGACGTCTTGAGCTTCATCCCGTATTTAGATAGGTCATCAAATACTTTGGCCAGGTGTTCCAGGTGGGCCTCATACGTCTTGGAATAGACGATGACGTCATCCAAATACAGCAGAACCGTCTCAAAGTCACAGTGGCCCAGACAGCTTTCCATTAGCCATTGGAACATCCCAGGTGCGTTGCACAGCCCGAATGGCATACTGTTGAACTCGCACAGTCCCATCGGGGTCGCAAATGCGGTCTTATTTCTGTCTTCTTCAGCAACTGCCACCTGCCAGTACCCGCTGGTGAGATCAAGAGTGGAGAAATAGGTAGTAGACTTCAAAGCAGCTAGCGATTCCTCAATTCAGGGCAAAGGGTAGGCGTCCTTATGGGTAATCTTGTTTATCCACACACATCCGCATGGTCCCATCTTTCTTCTTCACAAGGACCAGTGGGGCCACCCAGGGGCTGCAGCTATCTCTGATCACTCCTGCTTCCTTCATACTTCAGAGCATGTCTTTGGCATATTGATAATGGGTAGGTGGTATGGGCCTGTACCTCTCCTTAATGGGGGTGTGTGTGCCTGTGGGTATATGATGCTGTACCCCTTTAATCCGCCCAAAATCCAATGGGTGCTTGCTAAAAACCTGCTCGTATTCCTTGACAACCCTATAGACCCCTTGTTTGTGATGTGCAGGTGTAGCCTCAGTGCCTACGTGAAGTTCCTGACACCATTTTTCCTCTGGGTCCCTGGAGTCGGCCTGTGGGACCTGATGGGGGTTCCCCTGTGAGTCGGCTGTATGAATGTAGTTTGAGTTTACTGTAAACAGCTTGGCTATGGTGGCATACCATGGCAAGGTGACCTCTTCCTCCCCATAGTTAAGTATTCGCACAGGCATCAACTGCCCCTTTTGGACATCAACTACCCCTCTGCCCGTGAACACTGTGGGCCAATGCTCTGAGGGCTGCGGTTCCTCCACTGCTTGGTAATCTTGTCCCTGGGAGCCTACAGCTTCTCTGCACCAGATTAACATTTCACTCCTTGGGGGCACCACTAGGGGGGCTGCATCCATTATCCGTACACCACCTATCTCTCCTCCAGAGAGGTTTACCTGTTGCCGCTGCAGGAGAGCTCGGATCTCACGTTAAAGGACCCTCTGTTGCCCTCCTCCTGCAGTTTCTGACAGCTGTTGAAGCACAAACAACACTTCACCCATAAAATGTTCCCTAAAATAATCTTCGGGTTCCGGTCACTAGGGTCGTTCTGGACTACGATAAGGCCTTGCCGGGCTAACTCTACATGGCCCACCTTGATGGTCACCTCCTTGAACCCAATTTGAGTCACGAGCAGTCCATTAACAGCATAGATGGTCAGGCTATCGTCCGGTGGGATCAAGTCGTCGTCCAACCAGAACTTCTTGTACATTACATAAGGGATAGTTGTTACCTAAGAGGCGGTATCGAGAAGTGCCGAGGTTGGGATCCCATCCAGGGTGATGGAAACGATGGGCCTTCCTCCGACATACCGCCCTCTCCAGTCAGCTGGGCCTTGGCAATTTATTCCTAGGGATTGGCCTTTGGCCCCAGGGGTTGCTCGTTTAAAGGACAGCTCTTGGCATAGTGGCCGGTCTTGCTGCACTTGAAACAGACAGGTGGCCTGTAGCGGTCGCCGCTCCGTCCTTTGTATGCAGCGGTCCACTTCCTCATCCAAGTAACATCCTCAGGGCAGTCAGCCAGTTGAATTTCTTTTGACGAGGTGGCTCTGGTCTTAAGTTGCACAGCTTCTAGGATCCGGGCGACGTCTCAGGTCAGCTGCTGCACCTGGGTAGATAGACTGCTGGTTTCAGGCCCGGTTGGTAGGGACGGTGCAGGCAGGGCCAATGCAGGTGCCCTCACTTGCAGCGGGGATGCTTCTACTTGCCGCGCTGGGAGGGGGGAGTCAGGTGCCTCTGGGGGCTGCAGGGCCTTAATCGCTCGTTCTTTTAGCATAGCAAAGTCCAAAGCAGGGTGTTCCAAGGCCCACAACCACAACTGTTTGCGGTCCTCCACTGACTCCAAACCCTGCAGAAACTGCTCCACTAACATTCAGTTTCCCTCCGGGTCACCGATGTTGTTAGTCAGCCTTAGGGTCCGCAGCGCTGCCTGTAACTTCAAGGCATAGACCCTGATGCTATTTTGGGGCCGCTGTTTACAACTGTAGAACCTCATCCACAGCTCAGTTTCTGTACGGGTCTCAAATGCAGCTCCCAGTCTCTGAAAAATGGCAGTTACGGAGACCCGATCCGCCTCTGTCCAGGTTTCCACTTCCAGCTTCGCTGCACCGGTTAGCTGCCTGAGTACTACTGAGGCCCGCTGCCGTCCATTCAAGACATACATGTCAAGCACATTGCTGATCTTCCGCTTGAATCCCTGTATCGCGTCTGGCCGGCCATCGTACTGGGGGAGCCAGGCCGCGCCCAGTACATAGGGCAGAGTTATGGGCAGGATCGGCGCGACAGCTTCTGGCGCCCATGCCACTGCGTCCGTGGCCGGGACGGCATCCGCAGCATCAGCGTTACCCTGATGGGGTGTAGACTACCCCGCCACATTCCTGTCATCTGAAGCCGACATCTTCGCGCCCCCCCCTTGGTTTTCTCCCAGCACTCTTTCGCGCGCTGTGGCCCTCTGGGAACTTCCGGTTCCTGTTTCAGGCTGAAGACGAAGGGCGGGGTTTCGGCTTCACGCCCTTTTGCAAGAAAATGGCGTTTTTGGCGCGAAAATAGCGGAAAAATGGCGGGCGTCGCGGAAAAAGGGATTTTGGATCTCGACTTTCACTTTTCAAGGCGCACGTCACCCAGGTTACTGGGTCCTGCTCGCATCCTGTTCGTGACGCCAAGTTTTTCAAGGGTGTGCCGCCCCCGTGACAGCCGACGGGCTGCTCGGATCCGGATCCGCAGTGGCTCGAGGGGTCTCTGGACCCGAGACGGGGTCGCGCGGCCTCTCGAAATAAAAAGGGGGGTTTGTTTTGGATAGTGTACGTGACGCCACCCACGGTGTATGGTAACGTGAGGGACCACCGCTGCCGGTTTTGGGAGCCCGGGGACGATGGTGCGTGGCAGCTGAAGTTGTTAACCCCACCGTGGGCAGGGGAGTGGTGTCCCGGGGCCCGGTGATGGATGGCGTGGGGAACCCGTCGGGTGCAAGGGGGGTAACGTGTACTCACACAGTCCAAAGTTACTGACGCTGACACCAGGTAAACCAAACTCTTGAGCACTCTGTGGTCCTTGTACGGGCATGCTGGGTCCGTGTCCTCTTGATGCTGCTTGTTGACCTGAAGCCTTGTCCCTGTGTCCTACGTGTGGATCCCTTACACTTGAAGCATTTCGGGTCCCGCTCACCTGCATGGCTACTAGAGGTAGGCGCAACCAACACACTTACAGGAGACCTTTCCTGGGCACAGCTTCGGATAACATCTAGCACTGACAACTGGAGTTAGTGTTTCTAACTCCAATTGTCTTTCTAACTGGAGCAGGAGACTCGGCCCAGGTTCCGGATAGCAACCGAGGGACACTTCACTAAAAGACTTCACGGGCACCGGCGGTGACCACTGACTATCCGGGTTTGGCTGGAGCTCATCGTGGCAGAGACTGGTACTCTGGGGCAGTGCCTGAACTACTTGTGAGCGAAAGAACTGAAACCACAGCCCCTGCCTCTGCCTCTCATTTGCCTTCACCATCGCCCAGCGCAGCGGGGCCAATGGGGACTAGCACAACCCCCGTCCGTCCTCAATCATCCTCCCCGGGGTAACCCCGCTCCACCTGTGGGGAGCGACACCATCCCAGCAGCGACCATCACCATCAGCCCCGGGGAGCAGCACCCGCAGCGGTGGCCCATCACTGGCCGCGTACCATAGGTGGCGTCATGATCATAAAAGACTTTCCTAACTGACACTACCACCCCCATCCTCCATCTTGCCTCCCGTCCACTGCCTTCCCTCCCTTCTGTATGTCTCGGAGTCACGAAACCGGGCTAGGCCAGCCCGTGACGACGCAGAGCATCTGCACCCCCGGCACGGCAATGTGTCGGGTGAAAACCCCTCAACCCTGGGGTGTTACATTTTCATCCTAGGTTTTGCCTGTTTATGGCCACAGTGTGAATGTGCACCTACACATTGTACTTAGTCTGACAGGTGTGCCGCTCATTACCTTGGTTTCACAGTCAGTGTTCCTTAACCCTTAACTTGTAAATTATGCTTCCAACTGTATTCCTAGGAATATTCCTTGTGTGATATCTATTTGTCCTTTTCCTTGTTTGTAAGCCAATCATCTCTTCTATTAACTTTGCTAATCAACTCAAGTTACTATGGTGGTTAAATCATTTAGATTGCAGCTATATAAGTAAATATAACAGGCTGTCATACAATTACATGCTGCCAATGCTACTTTATAAAAAAAAAAAGTGTAATTTAGGACAGTTGCACAGACATAGAGTATGAAAGGTTCGATTAAAATTTGTATTGAACTGTAGGCAAAGCATGTAATAGGAAAAGAAACATAATGGTCCCAATTTTTCTCCCCGATCTGGATGAGGAGTCCTCCATGCGCCAAGCCAGAAATTTCACTCCAGTGTAGGGAACGCTATGACTCGTCATCAAGTATACAGGGTGTGGTGTCATACCTTCCTCTCGCCTCGTAACATGACATCCCCACCTATTTTAGTGAAACTAGTAGAAACTATTATGAAAACACCAAAAGTCACAAAGTATTTGAGTTGTGCAAAAATGTTGTGACTTTTAAAAGCAATTTACTCCAGAATTCTGGTGGAATTGCTTGAATGAATCGGACCAGTGTACCTAGTTGTAAGACCAGGGGAAGGGGTGCACAACTAATATCTAATTATAATATAAAGACGGTCTCAATGCTAACCCATGCAGTAAGAAACAAGCTAGTGTTAGGAGAAAAGAACTGCATAATGGGAAGCAGAGTCCAATATTATTATAAAAAGCAATCTTTATTGTAGCCAAAATTACATAAAATCATTTAAAATACAAAAACACACTAAATAGCACGGTATGAATCTCCCCACCAACTCACAATATTATAATGGTATACCATAGTATCATGTAATAAGCTAAAGAGACAAGATATACCCCTTAACAAAAGCCACAATATGCCGTACTGCACATCTAGAATAATATACACTTTAAATACATAATATAACAAGTCATGAGACCAAGCAAATAACATAATACATAATCTACAGGAGTAGAGAATTGCGTGTGGCTCTGTTATATAAAGTAGCAGACCCAGATTATATTCGGTGGAATAAGGAGTGGATATAGAGGGATTACAACCCTATAGGTCCTTGTCCAGAACAGGACAAAGTGGTACTATACCAAGATTAAAGCCGGAGGACCATCCATGCTGTAAAATACCCCACCAAGGGGTCAGTCACAGGGGAAAAAAAATCAAGGCTCGATAATAGCGGAGAGGGGAGGAAGAGTCAGAAAAATCCCGTGGGCAAGACCCACGCGTATCGCTGCATTAGCAGCTTCCTCAGGGCAAGTGTGTGCAAAGTACCTGCCACAACAAAGTATAAATGTGCTTAGTAATTAGTCATAAATCAAGTCACCTGTAGGTGCAATGGCAAAAAAGTCCGGGCGGGGAGTCAACGTTCAGCAACGTGTGTAATGGCAGCCATGGCTCTGCCAAACGGGGGCCGCCATTTTGGAAAGTCCGCGCGTGCGCGGTAAAGTCCAAAAAGGTGCGATCACCGTTATGAGAAACAGCGCATGCGCGCTAGGTGTATCGGATATTTCATTCGTTGAAAGGGCAATACCATATTAGCATTAGATCCAAAAGAATGTCACAATGAACATAGGTAACCCACAGGCTGTGAATACATATAAAAATCAGAGCCACATACATAGTAATATGTCTAATCCATATATAATAAAGTGGAAAAAGCATATAATCATTTAGGATTTGCATGATAAACAATTTATATATAGTGCATATATGTACAAAAAAGCACAGAGATCTAATTACAAAGCATGATCCAATATGTATGCAAAGGGCTCCCATAATTTGCTTGATAGCAGATGGTTATGAACAATTTTAGATGATTCCAAAAGGAGAGTCAATTCTATGATAGATCAAATGAGTCCATATGCAACGTTGTTAAATCAAAAAATGTCCATGATATTAACTGATGATGGATTGACCAAAAATACATCAATACTGATTGAAGGATCAATATCCTGAAGAGGAGAAAAAAGAAAAAAAAAAAAAAAAGGAAAAAAAAGGACATACAGGATATGTGCACCAGGCTCCAATAGAAAAGCAGCTAAACTTCAGTCACTGATCAAGGCTGTACACTAATAAAGCAGACATGCAGTGTAAAGCATGGAAAAGGTAATACTGTTCAGTCACTGATCAAGGCTGTACACTAATGAGGCAGACATGCAGTGTAAAGCATGGAAAAGGTAATACTGTTCAGTCACTGATCAAGGCTGTACACTAATGAGGCAGACATGCAGTGTAAAGCATGGAAAAGGTAATACTGTTCAGTCACTGATCAAGGCTGTACACTAATAAAGCAGACATGCAGTGTAAAGCATGGAAAAGGTAATACTGTTCAGTCACTGATCAAGGCTGTACACTAATAAAGCAGACATGCAGTGTAAAGCATGGAAAAGGTAATACTGTTCAGTCACTAATCAAAGCTGTACACTAATAAAGCAAATATATCTATATAAAAATAAATCAAAAAATGGCCATGATAATAACTGATGATGGATTGACCAAAAATACATCAATACTGATTGAAGGATCAATATCCTGAAGAGGAGAAAAAAAAAAAAAAAAGGGAAAAAGAAAGGGACAAGATCAGATATTTAACCAAGAAAACCGGTGAAAAGCAGATCCTCATTCAAGCCACTCGGGGCTATTGAATTGAGGTTAAAGATCCATCTGGCCTCATTCTGTAGTAGCCATTTGTGACACGAACCACCTCTTCCATTACCTATAAATCTCTGCAGGCCAAGGATCCGTAACCCCAAACAGGAGCCACGATGAAAAGTAAGGAAGTGAGCCGCAACCGGAGTAATGGGGACCCCCTTTTCGATGTCGGCTGCTGCCAAATTGATGGTGGAAAGATGTTTTTGTGCCCTATTCCGCAGCTCCTGAGATGTTTGGCCAACATAGATTTTGTTGCATGGGCAGATCAAGGCGTAGATAGTATTTTTTGTTTTGCAGTTGATGTACGATTGTAACTTGTGTCTAGAAGAGTCCTGGGGATGACAAAACACATCTGAAACCGGATGCATATATCTGCAGACATTGCAATTCCCACAAGGATACGAGCCCCTCAGTTGGAAACCCCGATTCAATTTCTGCCTACAACCCGCAAAGTGGCTCTGAACCAATATGTCCTTTAGGTTTGGTGCTCTTCTGCCTGTCAAAAGTGGGTCTGAGCTCACCACCTGGGACGTCTGGGTATCAGCCACTAAAATACCCCAGTGGTTCCGCAGAATATTCTTAATTGTATTCCACTGATCGTTATAGGTGGTGATAAACCTTATACGATCGTCATTTTTTCGTGATTTTGGAATAACAAGTGATGCTTGAGATTCAGGTTTGGCTCGTTGAAAGGCCCTAGAGATAGTGTTCCTGGGGTAACCCCGCTGAAGGAATCTATGAGTGAGATTTTTTGCCTGCTTTTTGAAATCATCATCCCCTGTACAGTTACGTCTAATACGTAAAAACTGCCCAACTGGTATACCTTGTCTTGTATGCGGTGGATGAAAGCTCTGGTACTGGAGGAGGCTATTCGTAGATGTTTCCTTACGATAGAGGTTGGTCGATATCATGTCACCTTTCCTAGAGACTTCCAGGTCCAAGAAGGTCACTACAGAGGAGGATATAGTATACGTAAGAAAGATGTTCAATACATTATTATTTAGCAGAGTGAGGAAATCCCGGCAGCCATCTTCTGTGCCCCTCCAAACGAAGAACACATCGTCTATATACCGATGCCAATGGGAGACTTGGGTTTTGAATTGTGGCAAGGAGAAGACAACTGTGGTTTCCCACCATCCGAGAAATAAATTGGCAAAAACGGGTGCACAGCGTGCACCCATAGCCACGCCTGAGATCTGTCTATAAAACCTTCTATCAAAAAGAAAATAATTATGTTGAAGGATAAAATCCAACAGATCAATCAGGAAGGAGTCGTGCATGCGGTCAGAACCCACCTGGAGGTCCAAAAAGTAAGTGACCGCATGCATGCCATCCATATGCTTGATGTTAGTGTATAGCGACTCCACGTCGCAGGTGACCAAAAGGTCACCTGGGGCCAATTTAATATCTTGACAAATCCGAATGAAATGGGAGGAGTCCTGTACAAAGGATGGAAGATTGGTTACCAGTGGTTGCAAGAAGAAATCAACATATACACTGGCTTTTTCACACAGACTGCCAATACTTGCCACAATTGGTCTTCCAGGCGGTTTAGTGATGGATTTATGAACCTTCGGTAATAAGTAGAGAGTCGGGATGACAGGCTGATCAACCCATAAGTACTTTTTTTCTGTCTCATTGATGATGTCAAGGTGCCAGGCTGAATCCAATAAGCGGTGGAATTTAGATGTAAAGAGGGCTGTCGGATCAGATGGAAGTCTAGAATAAAAAGTATCGACACTCAATTGTCTGTTGGCCTCTTCTAGATACATATCAGTAGGCCAGATGACAACATTACCCCCTTTGTCCGCCTCCTTCACCAAGAAATCATTATTATTCCTCAAATTACGAATGGCTGATTTTTCAGCCTGATTGAGATTAGGCGCTCTTGGTGAGTGAGGTTTCAATTTCCAAATATCGGCTTTGACAAGTTCGAAAAAAATCCGAACAGCTGGTACCAAAGAAGATGGAGGGTTCGTTTCGGATTTATTTCTGTAAGGAAATCTAGGCCTACTTACATCATTTTCATTCTCCTGGAGCAAGTCCAGAAGATCTCTGAACACCCTCTGTTCATCTGACATAGAATGATCCCCTGCTGAAGGTTTGTTGTAGATGACTTGAAAAATCAATTTCCTACAAAAGAGGTAGAGATCCTTTGTCAGAGTAAATTTATCCAGGACATGAGTTGGAGAAAAAGTAAGTCCCCTTTCCAAGACAGAGATTTCATGTGCTGAAAGTACATGCTGTGATAGATTAATAATATGAAGTTTGTCCTTACCCGCTTGTATATCCTCATGTGGAGTGGGAGCCCTATCGGAGTGAGACCCTACTTCCTGAACCTCCCGATGTTCATCCGCTGTGGTGGTCGAGCTTTGGATCTGGTGAACATTGATGTTTGATTGCCTACGGCGCCGGCCCCTCCTGGGCCGGTGTCTAGGTCGCTGTCCGTGGAAGACAAAAAATCACTTGAACTCTCTCTCCTCCCTTTTGTATGGCCAGTTCGTTGTACATAATTATTTCTGGGACGCTCAGGCTGTCGAGAATTTCCTCTATGTTTCCATTTGAAGGCATTTTTACTATCAAAATCACCTTGATCACGCTGAAATTTCTTCCTCTTTTTATCAATAATGGTCTTTTCATAAACATCCATAGATTCCTTCAATTTTTGCTGGAACAACAAAACACGTGATTGGTCCTCAAGTTTGAGTAATTTACCCTCAAGATCTTTGATGTTTGTCTTAGTTGTAGCAAGTAAGGTTCTATCATGCTCCAATAACATATTGATCAATATGTTGGAGCAACGTATAAGACCTTGTTCCCAGGTTTCTTGGAACACCAAGGATGGTTCCCAAGCTGGGAAGATTGTGACCCGAAGACCTCTAGGCACAATACCCACACGGAGGTACTCCTCCAAACACCGAATATTCCACCAAAGTCTAATACCAGTTTTGTGTGCTATGGTCAAATCTGAGGTTAATAAAGTGAATTCATCCGAATTGGGACTAGGAAACGGACCGGGCCCAAATACAGCACCCGACTGTGCCAGACACGCCGCCTCGCGAGACTCCCAGTCCATGGTGGACCGCCACTGATACGATACAATAAATATATAATTATAATAATCACAATAGAGAGGCGTGCTACCCCAGAAATTTTCTCTACAATAGAAAAAACACTGAATTGCAAGACCAGGGGAAGGGGTGCACAACTAATATCTAATTATAATATAAAGACGGTCTCAATGCTAACCCATGCAGTAAGAAACAAGCTAGTGTTAGGAGAAAAGAACTGCATAATGGGAAGCAGAGTCCAATATTATTATAAAAAGCAATCTTTATTGTAGCCAAAATTACATAAAATCATTTAAAATACAAAAACACACTAAATAGCACGGTATGAATCTCCCCACCAACTCACAATATTATAATGGTATACCATAGTATCATGTAATAAGCTAAAGAGACAAGATATACCCCTTAACAAAAGCCACAATATGCCGTACTGCACATCTAGAATAATATACACTTTAAATACATAATATAACAAGTCATGAGACCAAGCAAATAACATAATACATAATCTACAGGAGTAGAGAATTGCGTGTGGCTCTGTTATATAAAGTAGCAGACCCAGATTATATTCGGTGGAATAAGGAGTGGATATAGAGGGATTACAACCCTATGGGTCCTTGTCCAGACAAAGTGGTACTATACCAAGATTAAAGCCGGAGGACCATCCATGCTGTAAAATACCCCACCAAGGGGTCAGTCACAGGGGAAAAAAAAAAAACCAAGGCTCGATAATAGCGGAGAGGGGAGGAAGAGTCAGAAAAATCCCGTGGCCAGTGTACCTAGTTGTACTTTTATATTAAAATAATTTTGCTTTATACCACTTATACCAAAATTCAGTGGCAAAAGGAGAGCGAAAAACCTATAGTACTCACAAGATAGTGTCATGCAGTACTCTAATAACAAACCACTGTTGAAGTAGGGGTGGAATGGTGCCGCTCGGTATTTACTCCTTTGAATATGCACTAATTCACTATGAATATGCACTAGTCCTGGTTTTATGTTACTTTGGCTTTTACAACACAACTGCAAAAAAATAAATGGATAAGGCCAGCACTCCTATAGTATTGAATTAATGGGCAGATGCACATACTCCATATACAATAATACTGTATATACAAACACGATGAGGTGGCACACTGATTAATGAATTTCACTATTGCTAAACTCATAAAAATGTGACATATTTAGCTAACAAGCTTTATACAGCTCCGTGGTCTAATGGTCTAAACTTTTTGTGAGGTTATGAGACTACAAATCAGATTTTATATTTCGTTTCTCAAAGCAAATTCTGCTTAGGAAACTTTGCAAAAAAAATGTACAAATGTAAACTTGTAAATGAAATGCTGGAATTTGATTTCAGAGGGTATATCAGGAGCAGACGATATTCTGTGTGGGTAGATTAGGCTCTTTGATAGCACAGGTCCCCGTGAGCAGCAACATGGATTGTTCCGAAATGGTAAATTACGTCAATGGAAATTGTTCCATAATCACTGATATAAAGCACAGAAATGTCATAAATTCTGTCCAGTGTGAAATGTTTACACCTCTAATCATATTTGGTTGATGTTATGTCATACATTATTCATGAAAATGTATCTTATAATTGGAGACAAATGATAGTTATTTAACCCGATTAAGCGATTTTTCGTTTATTCCTCCCCTTAGTCCAATAGCCATAACTTTGTTCTTTTTCCACTAATATAGCCATGTCAGGGCTCGTTCTTTGCAGGATGAGTTGTACTTTTGATGTAAGTGGGGAAAAAATTCCAAGTGTGGCGAAATAGCAAAAAGGTTAAATTCTGCAAATGTTTTTTGTTAATTTACAGCATTTATTTTACAATAAAACTGACCTGGCAGTATGATTCTCCACGATTACGTAGATACCAAACATGTATAGTTTTTCTTTTATTTAAGTGGTGGAAAAAAAATTCAGAGAATTTGAAAAACAAAATCTTGCTAGTGTCACGAGACTTTCCAAGAAACGTTTTTTGGGATATGGATGTTTGACTGTTTAGGATTTGTTCGCCCCGAGCTGATGCTTTTATTTTGGGGTACCGGTATGTACGATGTTTTGTGTTAATACACTTACTTCTGTTGTTGCAGCAGCCAAAAAACTGTACTTGTGGCATTTTGATTTTTTTCTCATTACGCTGTTTACCAAACAGATACATTTATTTTATTTTTTTTATATATTTAAATTTATATTATTTATAATATTTAATATTTTAATTTATTAATTATTTTTATAGATTGGACTTTTACACACCCAGTGATACCAAATATGTAGGGGGGTTTAATTACTATTTCTTAATTTTTAATATGGTAAAAGGGGAGGTGATTTGAACTTTTATTTATTTTTTTTTCTAGTTTGTACTGCATATAATAGTCTGCTTAGGAGACTTGAACCTGCAATAGTTTAATTTCTTGTTCTATATACAGCAATGCCACAACATTGCTGTATATAGAAAAAATGAAAAAATCACAGTCTCCTATGAACGCTTATCAGGGGCTGGTTTTCACAAAAATACTTTGATGATAGACACAGGGGTCATCAGTTGATCTCTGGCTGTCATGACAACGTATTGGTGTCCCACAATCGCATTGCACAGCACGCCCCATGTCAGTGCACTTTAACTACAAGCGGAGTGTCACTTCACCAGTGATTGTTAGAAGCAGATGAGAGCTAAAAAAAAATCAGCCTTTGTCTACAGGTAAAGTTGCAGGCTCAGCATGCAAGCCCGCATCAAAAGCAGGGAAAGAACTCATGACGTACATAGCACGTTATTAGCTGTAAAGAATTTAAATAATTAAAAAACAAAATATACAGAAATAACTCGTTAAAAGCAAATACTTCATATATAGTAGGTGTACAGTTTGGTGAGTACTGTGAAAGCCATTACACAGTGTGGGGCTACTCTGGGGGCAAAAATACAGTGTTCGGGCTGTTATTCACTGTGGAGGCCATTACACAGTGTGGGATCCATCAAACAGTGCAAGGATTACAGTGGGGTTCATTATGTGTATAGGGGGAGCAGTGGGGATATTATACTGTGTATGGGTGAAATATGGGCCCATCATATTGTGTATAGTGGAGCTCTGGACCCATCATACTGTATATGAAGGAGCTGTGGGCCCACCATACTGTATATAAAGGAGCTGTGGGCCCACCATACTGTGTATTGAGGAGCTGTGGGGGCATTATACTGTGTATAGGGGAGCTGTGGGCTCATTGCACTATGTATAGGGAGCTGTCAGCCCATCATACTGTGTATAAGGGAACTGTGGGCACATCATACTGTGTATAGGGGAATTGTGGGCATATCATATTGTATATAAAGGAGCTATGGGCCCACCATCATGTGTATAGGGAAGCTGTGGGGGCATTATAATTTTTAGAGGGGAGCTGTGGGCGTACAATATTGTGTATAGGGGAGTTGTGGCCCATTATACTGTGCATAGGGGAATTGTGGTCACATCATACTGTGTATAGGGGAATTGTGGGCACATCATACTGTATATAAAGAAGCTATCGGCCCAACATCATGTGTATAGGGAAGCTGTGGGGGCATTATAATGTGTAGAGGGGAGCTGTGAGCGCCCAATATTGTTTATAGGGGAGTTGTGGGCACATCATACTGTATATAAAGCACCTGTGAGAAATTGGGACTAGCAGGCACACAGGAACGAATACACTGCTTATAGAAATATGACTAAAGAGCTCAACATATTTGGTAAAAATAAAACACACATGCATTATGAATAAACCTGTATATTGGTTTCCAACCCAGCAACAACAAATTCCAAAATGTAATGAAAATATTACATTTTGGGATGTGGCTGTCCAAGCATAGTTTTTTCTTTCTCCTAACTTATTTCTGGAAATGTAAAACACTGTGAAAAGTCACAATTTTTTTCCACAATGCGAGGTTGGGGCAGGGACGAAATTGGGTGTGATGATGACTTCTTGTCTAATTCATAACGAGCTGTGGCATACTGTACACCAGAAATATTACTCCACTGCATGACTGAAGTAAGACACGCTTCATCCATTAAGAGGCATGTGCTTGTTAATGAATCAGGCACCTCTGACTCTAGCATACCTCCTCATCAAGACTGGCATAAACAATGCAAGGATTAATGAATTGGGCCAAAGTCTTCCAAAATGTTCCACTTAGAGCCCGCTTTACACACTACAATATATCTTACGATGTGTCGGCGGGGTCACGTCAAAAGTGACGCACATCCGGCATCGTAAAGTACATTGTAGTGTGTAACAGCTACGTGCGATTGCGATTGAACGGTAAAACGTTCATTGCACGCTCGTCGTTCATTCCTCATGAATTGAACATCAGGTTGTTAATCGTACCCGGGGTAGCACACTTCGCAGTGTGTGACATCCCGGGAACAATGAACAGATCTTACCTGCGTCCTGCGGCTCCCGGCCAGCAATGCGGAAGGAAGAAGGTGGGCGGGATGTTTATGTCCCGCTCAGCTCCGCCCCTCCGCTTCTATTGGCCGGCTGCCGCATGACGTCGATGTAACGCCGAACGTCCCTCCCACTCCAGGAAGTGGACGTTCGCCGCCCACATCGAGGTCGTATGGACGGGTAAGTACGTGTGACGGGGGTTAATCGTTTGTGCGGCACATTCAACAAAATTGAACGTGCCGCACATGCGATGGGGCGGTTACGATCGCATATCGTATGCGAAATCGTAACATGTAAAACAGGCTTAAGACTCATCAATCTCTGACACCCTGGCCAATCAGGTTGTCACAGGGTATTGTGCAATCTGCCCTTGTGCACAGTATCCACCCTCCTTGGTTATGGATCCTAGTCCTTTGGTGTTGTTAACAGCTTGGCCAATCAAAATTCTAGGAACACTTCCCACTTGAACCTACCAGACACACCATTGGGGGGCCTGAAGGGAATAGGGCCGCCCACATGGGGGGTTGGTGAGGAGAAAGTGAGGACAGTGAGAGTTGAGAGTGGAGAGTAAAGGAGAAGGAGGTGAAGTGGCTCTCGTGAGGAGAGGCCAGAGGAGAGCTCCTGTATATTAGGTGGCAGACGTTGGTCTGGGCCTGGTAGGAGCTGGAACCCGGTCACAGGGGACAGTGTCAAGGGGCACGGACTGCCGAGGAGGGCAGCCGGCGGCCTTGAGCTATCACCGGGCAGGGGCCAGGACACGACGGGGTACGTGGACCCCAGGCCGGAAAGTAGCTTCACGTGTTCTGGTAATTTGATTTCAAGTGTCATCCCCAACCCGCTCCAAAATTGGGTACTAGCACACCAATGGGATAGGACTTTCCCACTACAGTCCAAAGAAATCCAACGCGTGAACCCTGAGAGCAGGCTCACTCCGTTAGCCATATGGGTGAGCGGGACCCGGAGAGTTTCATACCAACGGGTCCGATCGAGACTAAGGTGCCAGGGATAGGGCCACAGACCAACAACAACACCAGGGGCACGGATCCAGGTGTGCTCCCCGTAGACTATAGTGGTGCTCAGAACTTTGGTTTACAAGCTGTCGGTGTGGTTATTCTGGGACTGAGTGACTACATTGGAAACTCCTGTAGCTATCCCCCAACGGCACCCAAACACCATCCACCATCAACGGGCCCCGGGGCACAAACCCCCTACCCACGGAGGGGTTAAACATCAGGCTGACACACAATCGTCACCGGGCTCCCCAATAGCAGCGGTTGTCCCATTACCACGCACCGTGGGTGGCATCACAAACTTTCCAAAATCCCCCTGTTCATATCTCCCCCCCCTTCTTTTAATCGAGTGGCCGCGCGACCCCCGGGTCTGGAGACCCCTTGAGCCACCGCGGATACGGAGCCGAGCGGCGGCAGCAGCCCGGCTTCTCGCCCGGGGGTGGTACAAATCCACAGAATATTATCCTTAAGGGTTTGTTTCCACTTGCGGTTTGCATGGACGAGTGCAATCCAATAAAACATCGGATTGCACTCGCACCAGTGCAAAACTATGGGGCAGTGTCCGTCTGCGATTGATTTCTCTTGCCATAGGGGCATGTGGAATGAATCACAGCATGCTACGTTTGGCAGTGATTCTGAGCTCACACCCCCCCATACAAGTCTATGGGAGCGTTTGAAACATCGCTCTGCACTCGCATGTAATCCAACCGCAGTGCAATATACGCAGAGACAGGCAGCGGAGGAGATGGGGAGAAAGTGCTTCCCCCTCTTCTCCGCAGCTGTGATCCGATCGCATCAGACCATAGTCGCATGACCCTCGGCTGACGCACACAGCTGAGGGTCATTAGCATATTGCTTCCGATGCTCTCGCATCGGAAGTTATATGCAAGTGGAACCGTACCCTAAAGATGAGACTTAGGTTTTTGATGGAGTTGTTCAGCAATGGTTTGTGACTTGCAACCATCCCATGGATATAATTTTACCTAGTTTAATCCGTTATATTGACCTTAACTGAGGTAAATAAGGCCTAATATTTTTTGAGTGGGGCCTTTTGTGACCTCCTGGATGCATCATTATGAAAATATGTTAGGCTAGCCACTGTTCACCACTGTTCCAGAATTTTACCATTTGGAATAATGGTTCCCACTGTGGTCCGCTGAAGTCCCAGAGCCTTAGCAATAGCTTTACCTACTATACTTGTTGCTGCATCCATGAAGTAATGGTAGTCATCCAGTCAGCCTAAAGGCTACTTTACACACTGCGATATCGGTCCCGATATCGCTAGTGTGGGCACCCGCCCCCATCTGTTGCGCGACACGGGCAAATCGCTGCCCGTGCCGCACAACATCGCCCAGAACCGTCACACATACATACCTGTCCGGCGACGTCGCTGTGACCGGCGAACCGCCTCCTTTCTAAGGGGGCGGTCCGTGCGGCATCACAGCGACGTCACTGAAGCGTCACTGAACCGCCGCCCAATAGTAGCGGAGGGGCGGAGATGAGCGGGACGTAACATCCCGCCCACCTCCTTCCTTCCGCATAGCAACCGGGAGGCAGGTAAGGAGAGCTTCCTCATTCCTGCGGCGTCACACGGAGCGATGTGTGCTGCCGCAGGAACGAGGAACAACTTCGTTACTGCTGCAGTAACAATTTTTAAGAATGGACCCCCATGTCGCCGATTAGCGATTTTGCACGTTTTTGCAACGATGCAAAATCGCTTATCGGTGTCACACGCAACGGCATCGCTAATACGGCCGGATGTGCGTCACGAATTCCGTGACCCCAACGACTCCGCATTAGCGATGTCGCAGCGTGTAAAGCCCCCTTTAAAGGAATTTCTTATTGTTTCCAGTCTTTGACATGATCGTTCTCACTGTGATTTATGGTTTTGAAAGCCTTAGAAGTAGCAATACTCTTTGCATAATGCTATATTTCAATATTTTCTCAACCTTATTGGAATTTCCTTTGATTGTGGCATTACAGTATGGTCTAGAAACATTGTGGGAATGCACTAATTACAAGTTTACAGTAGGGAGGATTGTAAAAAGCAGATGAAATTGAATTCACTAATGCTACAATAGAACCTGAATATGTTTAGGTTTTTGCCTTTAAAGAATTACAATTTTAATTTTCAATTGGAATAAGGTTTTATCCATGTTAGTGTCTCTTTGGCAGGGAACAGTATACAGGGAAGCCTTTAGCTGGAATTTGTTCCAAGAATGCAAAGATGAAAGAGTTTAATTGGCATTATGGTGTACGGAGCTGGCATGACCCAGTAAAAGAAAACTTAAGGCGGCGTTACACGCTACGATTTATCTGACGATATGTCATCGGGGTCACGGATTCCGTGACGCACATCCGGCATCGATAGCGATGTCGTTGCGTGTGACACCTACGTGCGACTCCGAATGATTGCAAATAGGTTGAAAATCGTTGATTGCTAACACGTTGTTCAGTTTCAAAATATTGTTCGTCGTTTAGAACGCAGCAGACATATTGCTACGTTTGACACCCTGCCAATGACGAACAACATCCACATGACCACCTTGGTCAAACAATATATCGCTGATCGCGGTTGCGTCGTTGGTGAGATTTGTACGTGTGACTGCTAATAAACTACCTATGTGCAATCTCGGCAAATCGTAACTACGATCTGGGCGTGTCACATCGCTACTGAGATCACCAGATAAATCGTAGCGTGTAAAGCGGCCTTTAGACTTTGAACATTAATTTATAACTTGTCATAGTTCAACATTGCATTAAAACTTGGGTACTTTCACATCCTGATTTTAATTTAACTTGAATTGATTGTCGTGTAAACTCCTTTATGAACTTGCTACTGAATCACAAACATCTATGGTACAATAATGTTCTTCAGGCCGGGGCCACACGGGGCACTACTGCGTTCCTCGCATGACACTCGGCTCGCGCTGGCAGCACAGCAGGAGCCGAGTTTCATGCGAGTGTCCCTGCATCTGAGGTCCGACTGTGCGTGCGGACCTCAGCTGCGGGGGGCTGCGGGCTCTGAGGAGGGGTGGGTCGCTGCTGCGGAGGGGCGGGCCAGCACTGAGGAGGGGCGGGCCAGTACTACGGAGGGGAGGGAGGGATTTCTCTCCCTCTCTCCTCCGTAGCCGGCTATTGCGATTCTCGCTCTGCACGCGCGGTACACCGGTGTACCGCGAGTGCAGTGCGATTTTTCTCTCGCCCTATTCACTTGAATGGGTGCGAGAGAAAAGAGTCTCGCTTTACAATCGCAGCATACTGCAATTGTTTTCTCGGTCCGATTAGGGCTGAGAAAATAATTGCTCATGGGTACTGACAGACAGGCTAGAATTGGTCCGAGTGGAATGCGATGTTTTATCGCACTCCGCTCGCACCGATTTTCTCGCTGTGTGGCTTAGGCCTTACTCCAGTCTCCATCTTATAACCTGGTTGTCCTTATTGTACTACTACTCAAACCCTTAGGGGCACTTTGCACGCTGCGACATCGGTAACAATGTGTTACTGACGCTGCAGCGATAGTCCCCGCCCCCGTCACAGGTGCGATATCTTGTGATTGCTACCGTAGCGAACATTATCGCTACGGCAGCTTCACATGCACTCACCTGTCCTGCGACATCGCTCTGGCCGGCGACCCGCCTCCTTACTAAGGGGGCGGGTCGTGTGGCATCATAGCGACGTCACACGGCAGGCAGCCAATAGAAGCGGAGGGGCGGAGATGAGCGGGACGTAAACATCCTGCCCACCTCCGTCCTTCCGCATAGCCGGCCGGGACGCAGGTAGGAGATGTTCCTCGCTCCAGCGACTTCACACACAGCGATGTGTGCTGCCTGCTGGAACGAGGAACAACATCGTACCGTCGCAGCAGCGGCATTATGGAAATGGCGGACCCTACACCGATCATACGATAACGACGCTTTTGCGCTTGTTAATCGTATGTAAAAGGCTTTACACTACGATGTCGGGAGCGACGCCGGATGTGCATCACTTTCGATTTGACCCCACCGACATCGCACCTGCGATATCGTAGTGTGCAAAGCCTGCTTTACTCCTCAGTTCTGTAGGGCAACCTGTGAGTGTATAATTGATATCAAGGGCAGTGAATGAGGAAAGTAGGTCAGCGGGTCATTGCACTGAGTTGCAGGTTGTATTGCAGCTAAGGGAAAAGGAAACTATTTAAATTGTCTTCCATTACGAGTGTGAAAGTGCAGGTGAGTGGGATTTGTGTCTAAGTGTGAGTTAGATTAAGTGTGTGACTTGGGATTCGGTGACTTTAAATTTAGGGAGTTTATAAGGGAGTCATTTTTACTGAATCGCTGTTTGTATATTTGTTTAATAGTTCTGTCTTCTGCAATCTGCTTTAGGAAAATGTGCTCCATTATTCACAATGCCATCCAGTCAATGCCATCTTGTCGCATGTATGCAATCCTTGAACAGCTGTTTGAGGGTGAAAACTGCTGTGCGAGATGTGTGCACATTGTGCATTTGGAAGTCCAGATACTGGATCTAAATTAGCAGCTGGCAACACTGAGATCCATTAACAATATGAAAGGGAGTTTGCTGCTCACTGAGCAGGTGCTCACTGGGGTAGATGTGGGGAAGATCATAGTATGGAGCTGCAGGACAGTGAGGCAGCTAACTGGGTCATAGTTAGAAGGTGGGGTAGAGGGAAGAGTGACAGGGAAGCTAGTCCTGATCTGGCATACCCCAACAAGTTAGTGATGTGTCGGTCGCAAACGATCCGACACAAAGATCCGGCTCCCTGCTGTGAACGACAGGAGCCGGATCACCAGTGTGAGCCACTCAAATCTCTAACCGGCTCTTTTCGCCGCCAAAACCCCGCCCACCCGCGGCTAAACTCCTTCTACTCAGCAATCTAATTTGCCACTTGTAAGTGGGCGGGGCTTAGCCGCGGGTGGGCGGGGCTTTGGCGGCGTTACTATAATCTTAAATATGTGTTCACCTTGGAGTGAACACATATTTAATAAGGAGCCGAGAACGATCTGAAAGATCCGGCTCTTTTTGGTGAGCGGAGCCATGGGAACCGGATCACCAAAAAGAGCCGGACTGGCCATCACTACAACAAGTTATCTATACTGGCAAACGAGGGGGATGTCAGTGCAGTTATAGCACTGCTACAGCAAGACATCCTCTGAAAGCCACAGGAGATTCTGCTCCAGTAAGCGGAGAAACAGGAATGCAGGGCAGGCCAGACAGATGCTGGTAGTGGAGGATTTCATTATTAATGGAACAGATAGGGCAATCTGTCACAAAGACAGGGATTGTCGAACAGTGTGTTGTCTTCCTGGAGGTAAAATGCGGCACATCGCTGATAGGGTTGACAGATTAATGGGAGGGGCTGGTAAGGACCCAGTGGTCATGGTGCACATCAGTACAAATGACAAATTTAGAGATAGGTGTTAGGTCCTTAAAGACGATTTCAACTAATTAGACTGAAAGCTGAAGGCCAAGACCTCGAAGGTGATTTTTTCTGAAATACTGGCTGTACCACGTGTCACACCAGAGAGGCAGTGGGAGATTAGGGAGGTAAATAAGTGTCTCTGGAATTGGAGTAGGAAGGAGGATTTTGGGTTTCTGGAGAATTTAGCTGACTTCTCTGTTGGCTACATTCTCTATGCTATGGATGGGCTGCACCTCAATGGGGAGGCTGCAGCTGTGTTGGGGGAAAAATGGCTAAAAGGTTGGAGGAGTGTTTAAACTAGGGACCGGGGGAGGGCAATTACTGTACGGGAGGGGAAGATAATGACCTGAACATAAGTAATGAAATTGGGGGTGGCATGGGGGGAGGGGTGAAGACAGTCAATACATTAAACAGTAATAGAAGTACAGAAAAAACATAAAGTGCTTTTACACTAATGCCAGAATCCTCATCAACAAGATGGTGTGGTAATTAGAATTAATATTGTTGGAAAAAAATTATATGGTTGGGATAACAGTAGGATGGACGAGAGTTATGACTGGGCTGTTAATTTACAGGAATATAGTCTGTTAAGGAATGTCGATACAGGAGAGGTGTGTGTGTGTGTGTGTGTGTGTGTGTGTGTGTGTGTGTTTATATGGACAACTGAAGCTAAAACCCATTATATGTGATAATATATGTTATGCTAATGAAAATGTAGAGTCCCTATTCTTAGAGATAATTGGAGGGAGAAAGAATAATAAAATACTAATGGAGATTTGTTATAAGTCTTCAAATATAAAGGAAACGGAAGAAAATATCCTCATAAAGCAAATACACTCCCTGACAGAAGTTCTGTCGCTTATCCATGTTATGTAATCAAAAGCTTATAACCTGACTTAAATTTATCCATTGGTTTTGTAAATTACTCTTTTGAAAGCTGAAACCCTCCCAAATTTGGTTTAGGTTATGAAAATAAAGTTGCTGCAAAGCTGAAATATTAATCATTTAATGAACAAAGAAAGGTCAGATTTTGGCAAGACAAAAGTTTTGTCGCCTTGTCATATAATGCACCCAATCCTAGTTTATATCCTCACCTGTGCTCACTAAATAATCGATAATTAGTGGGTGTGTATAAAAAGAAACCCAGCACCCCAAGACCTTCACTTGAACTGCAACTTGACCTCTGACAACATGCCAAAAGTCCACCCTGCAACCAAAGCCTTAATTATCAAGAGGCTGAAGACCAGATCCACTGCAGAGGTGGCTGGCACCTTTAATGTGTCTTTGTGACGCCCTGGACTAGCCACTAGCCAGGTAGTCACAGGCATGACACCGCCCACACCCCCTCCCCTAGACAGGTCCATCAGTCAAACTCAAATCCTTGTTGCCCCCCTCCAGGGGCTGATGTCCACACCAGGTGAGGTGGAGCCAGGCGGTTGGCCCCACCCACCGAGGAGTTCACAGTCCTGGAGGCGGGAAAAAGACCAGTTAGTTAGTCAGTGAGTGGCAGTGAGAGAGGAGTGAAGTGAGGAGCCCAAAGTGGGCAGGAGTGAAGTGGAATGAAGTAACGGAGAGGTGAAGCTGCTGGTGTCTGGGAAGGAGCCCGGGCACAGAGAGCAAGGTCGGCAGACGGTGGTGGCCGTCTGCAGGAGTAGGTGCAAGTCGGTGAAACCGAAGGACCGGAGACGGGCGGTGGCCTGCCGGTACCGAGCCGGGAAGCAGAACCTGCATCAGTACGAAAGGGCAGGGCCATCGGACCCCGACCAGGCTAGAAGCCGCCAGCAAAGGTCAAATCCGAGTGTGACCGGAACCCCCGAGGTTCCCTAACTACCAAGTCCCGTCAGAAGGCAACCGCCCAACCCGTCCGGATAGAAAGCCACCGCCAAAGGCTAGAGATCCAAGGGGCCAGCGCCTGCGGGCAACAAGAACTCCTTAGGGCATATACACCAGGGAGTGGACTACCGTTGGGAAACCATCATAGTCGAGCCAGTTTCAGGGTGCAGGGAAAGACAGCCGCCACCACCTGTCCGGGGAGAGCACAGACGCAGCAGCCGGCTGCGGGACCCGTCCATCCAGCCGTTTGGTTTACCGAGGACTTTGTGCATTTGTATCTGAGTGAGTACAACGGTGCCATCCGGCACCGCGCCGCGCTGCCCCTGCAACCCTGCACCCCCGGCCATCCAGCCTCGCTGTATCACAATCGGGCCCCGGGATCACCAACCCCTACCCACGGAGGGGAAATCGACATCCTAGCTGCTCCCCGCCATCGCTCCCGGGATCCCCGTCACTAGCAGCGGTGGTGTCCATCATCACCACGACCCGTGGGTGGCGTCACGAACTATCCCCTAACAAACAAACCATCCACTTTTCACTCACGGGCGAGGAGCGCTGCTCGAGTCCCCGGGTCCGGCCCACCGCTCGAGCCACCGAGCAGCAGCAGCCCCGGACCCGAGCGTAGCGAGCGCGGCCCCTCCGCCCGTGACATCTCAGCGTCAAGTACAAAGAATTAAAAAAAGATTTGAAGAGACTGGAGATGTTTTTGACAAGCTCAGGTCCAGCAGACGCCGCAAGACAACTGCTCAGGAAGAACGTTTGTTGGTTATAAAATCCAAAGCCAGCCCCTCTTCCACTGCAGCAGAGCTCCAATAGGCCTGGTCACATCAAGTCCCTGTGTCAACTAGAACAGTTTGTAGAATTCTGTCTCAAAATGGTCTCCCTGATCGAATCAGTGCCCAGAAGCCAGCACTAAACAAAAGGCAATTAAAAAACTTGGCATTTGCCAAGTCCCACAGCCTGCTAAACAGATGGACACTGGAAAAGTGGCAGAAGGTGGATTTCTCTGATGAATCTTCAGTTGAATTACACCACAGCCGCCGCAAATACTGCAGGAGACCTACTGGAGCCCGAATGGATCCAAAATACACCCAGAAAACAGTTAAGTTTGGTGGTGGAAAGATCATGGTCTGGGGTTACATTCAGTATGGGGGTGTGCAAAATATTTGCAAGGTGGAAGGCAATATAAATAGCCTAAAATATCAAGAAGTATTAGCTACAGCTTACATTCCCAATCATAAAAGGGGTCAATTTCAGCTCATGGAAGTCACACAAAATATTAAATATGGCTCTAATAGCACCACAACTTCATTCGCCAATGTTATACAACATATCTTTGTATTAGAAGTTAATTATTTGTTTGAATTTCACATTACTTACTGTGGGCAACACAACTTATGTCTTGCCAAAATCTGACCTTTCTGTGTTCATTAAATGATCAATATTTCAGCTTTCCATCAACTTTATTTTCACAACCTAAACCAAATTTGGGATGGTTTCAGCTTTCAAAAGAGTAATTTATGAAACCAATGGATAAACTTAAAGTCAGGTTATAAGCTTTTATTTACATAACATGGATGAGCCACAGAACTTCTTTCAGGGACTGTAAGTCGGACTGCATATCACATTCACGGGTTGGGGGTCACTTGGGTAATAGTGATCCCAAAATAATATATTTTTATGTATCCTTTAATAAGATATATAGTAGAGGAGCTACAAGAACAATACATTTCAAGAAGTTGAATTTCCAAAGTAAAAGAGGTGAACTTAGTGCCATCATCTGGGACAATGTCCTGAGAATTAAAAGTACACAAAGAAAATGGGACATTTTTATAAGCCTCCTGAATAGGACCTGTGCAGAATATATACCCTATGGGAATAAACTAGATAGAAAGAGGAGGAAACCACTATGGCTAAATAGAGTTGTAAGGGGCGCAATAAATGACAAGAAGAAAGTGTTTATAGAATTAAAGCAAGAGGGTAGTGAGGAGGTATTAAATTCTTATAGAAAATTCAATAACTTATGTAAAAAAAAAAATCAAGGCAGTAAAGATTGAGACAAAGCGACTCATCGCCAGAGAAAGTAAAAATAATCCAAAAGTATTCTTCACCTACATAAACAGTAAGAAACTCAAAAATGATAGTGTTGTCTCTCAAAAATAGTCTGGGTGAAATTGAGGAAGAGGATGGAGGAAAGGCCAATCTGCTAAACTCCTTTTTCTCTACAGTATTTATACAAGAAAATCCCATGACAGATCAGATGATCAGGGAGGCCATACATGCCCCATTAAATGTCACCTGTTTAATCCACCAGGAAGTACGGCGCCGCTTCAAAATCTCTAAAGTAGATAAATCCCAAGGCCCCTATGGCTTACACCCCCGAGTACTGCAGGAATTAATGGGAACCTGTCAGGTCCAATATGCACCCAGAACCACGAGCAGTTCTGGGTGCATATTAGTAATCCCTGCCTAACCGTCCCTGCATCTAGTAGCATAGATAAAGAGATCTTTAGAAAAATTATTTCTAAAGATCTTTCATCATATACTAATGAGCGAGGGGACTAGTCCCCTGGGCGTTAGATAACTTGGCTAGTCGTCCCCATTAACATGTTAGCACGAACCTGTGGGTGTACTAACAAGCTAATGAATGTGCAGCGTCAGAGGATGATCTCACTCACCTCTCCGCTGCCACACAAAGCTGGATTTCTGCTCTGAGCGCATGACCCCGGAGTTTCGATCATGCGCATCCCAGCTTCAAGCTGAAGTAGTGCGCATGACTGAAAGTCCGGGGTCATGCGCACTGAGCCAAAATCCAGCGTCGGGCAGCCATGGCAGTGCTACATAAAAGGTTGATACATAAAACAAGATTAATGGGAATAGGCAAAAATATGTATAACTGGGTTAGGAACTGGCTCAGTGATAGGAAGCAAAGAGTGGTTCTTAATGGGACACACTGGGTCATAATTAACAGTGGGCAGGGCCAGCATTAAGCCGAGCAGACTGACCATCTGAGGGGCCCCCACCATAACAATCGCAAATTTCAGTGATAGTACAAGTTCTGTGCTATCACTGCAGTTTTCGCAGTTGGAGAAAGACTTTTGGTGACATTAGTCATGTGACTCACCAAAGGTTCTTCTCCAAAGATCCTCCTGAACTGCAGGAGTTCAGGCTTGCACAATGCGGTGCTCAGGACCTGGAAACCCTGCCTTTGTGACGCCCTGGCAAAACCAGGTAGTCACAAAAGAGTTAATCCTCCTTGGCACCAACACAGTCCCCACACAGATATACACCAGCCAATTCAGGCCCTACTCACCCCCTCCCCAGGAAAATGGGAGGGATAGAGAAGAGCTTAGGAAGTGCAGAGAGGAGTTAAGTTTCAGTTTATGCTGTAGTCAGTGAAGAGCTGACAAGAGGGAGTTGGAGCTCCCTGGAGAAAATGGTAGTCGGTGTTGGAGCCCTGGACTACCGGACTAGGTGCCAGTGAGTGCCACAGGCACGGAGATCCGGTCTGGAGGCCGTTAAAGCGGTCCAGACAAGAAAGAGACAGACAGAGAGTGTGGAAGAAAGGGCCCCTGGCTGTATATCTGGGTGTGGGACCCGAAGACACCCGCAGAAGGTGACCGGCCATTGGCAATTTGGTTTACAATACAGACTGTGTGTTTACTGACCATCCACATCATCATCAGCTCATCCAGCACCACAACAACCGAACTGTGAGTTTTCTGCTCCGTGCAATCCCTCACCATTCTCTGGGACCCGGGACTACACCTCCCCTACCCATGGAGGGGATCCCATCTTGCTGCCCCGCTCCATCAGCCCTGGGCGCCCCATCACCAGGCAGCGGCGGTGTCACCATCCCTCACCGCAACCCATGGGTGGCATCACTGACAAAGGCTTTATCCCTTGTAAATAACCCCTTTTCACTCGTGGGCGACAGACGGCTGCTCGAGCCCTGGATCCGGTTGCCACTCGAGCCACAGCCACTGCCCAGATCCGAGTGCCTCGAGCGGCCCCTCGGTTGTGATCTGTCCCCCACCCGTGACACCTCTCATATTCAAATGTATTTGCGTCTTTCAGACCTGCATTCATTTGAACAGGGCAGCGTCAGGACTGAGGCAGAATAGCTCCTCAGCCCGACATGTAGTGGCTGTCATCAAACTGTCGCCGGGGCTCCAGAGGTGGTGAGGACGTGTCAGGCACCAGTAAACGCTCCAGTAGAAAATGCCATATAGTATAATTTTAGATGAGAGGCTGTGGTGGGAGAGGATTGGTGTGACTTTACAATGGATATTATGGGGCAATGGGGAACTTAATGGGGCAATGAGAGACATTATGGAGCAAGTTGGGACATAATGGGGGACATGTGGCAATAAGAGACATTATGGGGCAAAGGGGAACTTTATTGGGCAATGAGGGACATTATTGTGCAATTGGAACGTTATGGGGCAATGAGGGACATTCTGGAGCAAACTGGGGCATTATGGGGCCATTATAGAGGGGATTACGAAAAGGGGTATGTAGTATGGGGGAGATTATAGAAAGGGGAAATTTTGGGGGACATTGTGGAAAGGGAAAGTTTGTGGGGCTTTATTTACAGAGGACAAGTGTGTGGGGGATATTTTGTGCAGGCAGCACTGAGGGGCAATTATTTATTAGGGGGCGCAGCATAGTATATATTTATATTTTTGGGACAGTATAATGATACTTTTTTTTAACGACACTGTGTTGAGAAGTGTTGCTGAAGACGGAGAAGAGGGAAATCTGGAGAGAAAAGCTGTGGGAGTGAAATCTCATCATGGCATGTGTTCCCATAGTGCACCCAACCCACGTGCGTGCACACAGGTAAAGGGCACACTCTTAAAGGGCCGGTGTGCTGTTTCCAGGAAATGCCTCTCAGCCTACGGCTGAGAGGCATAGAGTATTTAGGGCACCCTCCCATTAGGTGAGGTGAGTGTGCAACACATTCAGTTAGTCAGTATACAAGTCTGCTAGCTAGTTGTCAGGTCCCGTTTCCCCTGTGTCCGTCACCTCAGTCTGCCTTCCCATACCTGCCTATCCCTACTGTGCCCACCATTCCTGTCTGTACCCGCCTGTCCAGCCTGCCTCAGTCATCATGCCTGTATCTGTCTATTCCTGAGTCCGTCCTCTGCCCTGGGGGTTAGCTGCCACAGTCCTGGTCTCTGCCCTGGGAGTGGTATCTGGAGTCCGCCTCACAATAGGTGCTTAGTTAAGCCCCTCCCACTAAAGGGTAAGCTCGGGTCCCCCTGTGGTCCAGTGGGTCCACTGATCCCGCCTGCTACCTCTACACTGGCTGTGAGCGTTACAATATGAGTTAACTCTAATGATGGAATGCACACTTGGATTGGAGTAGGAACTCTTGACTCTGGGTCCATCTCCCATTATGTATTGGATAGCTTACCTGAGGAGTTTGTGTTGGAAACTCCATAGTTGCATATTCATAATCCTGCCATTGACTGGTGTCAGAAGGAAATTGTTAATTGTAGTCCCTATTGTGATAAGAAATCTCTTACTTATGTAGGGTAAGTTCACAAAGTGCGTTTTTCGCGGCGTTTTTGCACAGTTTTCGGGTGCGTTTTTGCTCAGAAAACTGCATTACTTTGCTTCCCCAGCAAAGTCTATGAGTTTTCATTTTTGCTGTCTGCACACAGCGTTTTTTTTCAGCTGCATTTTTGTGATGCCACAAAAACGCAGCATGTCAATTATTCCCGCGTTTTTCACTGCGCTTTTCATCCATTGAGTGCAATGGGATGTTGAAAGACGCAATGAGAAACGCAAATAGGTGAGACCAAAAACGCAGCTATAAACGCAGGAGATGGGTAGTAAAGTGACATGTACAGGAAGAGGATTCCTTCTGTCAGTAAACACAGAAGCGTGAATCCTCCCGGTACTGTCACCACCGCTTCCACCTCCAGTCCTGTGCATGTCAGCTGCCGTGCGGCGTCATGTACGGGCAGGAGGTGGAAGCGGCTGCGAAAACAAAAGTAAACAGTAGAAAAAAAAATGTCATACTCACCTGTCTGCAGGGTCCCGGTGCCATGCCCGCTCCCAGCTCCTCCTCCCGGTACCGCCGCTCCGGGTGTGTTCAGTCTCCCCGGGTACGTATGCCTGCAAGATGCAGGACCTGGCGATGGATCACCTGATGCAGTCACCTGACGCATCAGCTGATCGTAAGTCTCGGGCTGACGCCAGCGCCCAGCCGGCTTAACCTATCAGCGGATGCGTCAGGAGACTTCATTCCTGATTAGCGGCAGCTCCTGCAGCGATCGGACGGGATCAAACTCCGCTCCAGGAGCTGCCGGTAATCAGCAGATAAGTGAGTATTTTTATTTTTTTTTGCACCGATGCATCATCTGATTGTATAAACGGTATACAATCAGCTGCTGTGTGATGTGATTCAGGCACTTGATCCTGACACATCATCTGATCACTTTGCCTTCCATCAAACCGATCAGATGATATTGGATCCGGATTGGACGGCGCGGGACCCTTGACCCAGGATTACTGCGGAGGGGGGTTCTTTATTTCAATAAAGATGGAGTCAGTAATTTCTAATAAAAATATTTTTCTGTGTGTTGTGTTTTTTTTTTATCTTTACTAGAAATTCATGGTGGCCATGCCTAATATTGGCGTGTCACCATGAATTTCGGGCTTAGGGCCAGCTGATAATATACAGCTAGCCCTAACCCCATTATTACCCAGTGAGCCACCCGGCATCAGGGCAGCTGGAAGAGTTGGATACAGCGCCAGAAGATGGCGCTTCTATGAAAGCGCCATTTTCTGGGGTGGCTGCGGACTGCAATTCACAGCGGGGGTGCCCAGAAAGCATGGGCTTCCATGGATTCCATGGATTCCATGGCTTCCGTGGATTCCAATCCCCAGCTGCCTAGTTGTACCCGGCTGGACACAAAAATTAGGCGAAGCTCATGTCATTTTTTTTTTTTAATTATTTCATGAAATTCATGAAATAATTAAAAAAACAAGGGCTTCTCTATATTTTTGGTTCCCAGCCGGGTACAAATAGGCAGCTGGGGGTTGGGGGCAGTCCGTACCTGCCTGCTGTACCCGGCTAGCGTACAAAAAATATGGCGAAGCCCACGTCATTTTTTTTGTTTGGGGGGGCAAAGAAATGTTGCATACAGTCCTGGAAGGAGGATGCTGAGCCTTGTAGTTCGACAGCTGCTGTCTGCTCTCCTGCATACACTATTGGATGGAGGATGCTGAGCCTTGTAGTTCAACAGCTGCTGTCTGCTCTCCTGCATACACTATTGGATGGAGGATGCTGAGCCTTGTAGGTCTGCTCCCCCTGCCTCTCCCTCCTGCATACAGTCCTGGAAGGAGGATGTATGGGGAGATAAGGTATGCACACCAGTGACTATGGAAGGGGAATACATGGAATAGCAGAAACTGCTGTGTGAATACTGACATGAAAAATTCAATAGCTATTTGTAAGAATGAAATGTGAAAAATGGAACCTGCATTACTGCCATGAATATATGAATAAAGAGAAATTTAGCTACTGAATTGATCAATGCAGAAGAGCCCCAACACTACGCCAAAGTATTTCTCTACGTTGGGGTCCCTAGCTTGGTGTGCATACCTTATCTCCCCATAGTGATGTTTTTTAGGTTTTTTGCACCCAGTTCAGACATAGAATGGAGTTCCAAACGTTATTCCTTAATGTTAGTAGTTTTTCGTTTGTGAACCCTCCCCATACACACCTATTGCCAATCCACATTGTATATATAGCCTGGGTCTCAGCGTCCCATACACGGTAAGTTTTTTAACTGCATGAGAGGACACACACAAGCTAGGGACCCCAACGTAGAGAAATACTTTGGCGTAGTGTTGGGGCTCTTCTGCATTGATCAATTCAGTAGCTAAATTTCTCTTTATTCATATATTCATGGCAGTAATGCAGGTTCCATTTTTCACATTTCATTCTTACAAATAGCTATTGAATTTTTCATGTCAGTATTCACAGAGCAGTTTCTGCTATTCCATGTATTCCCCTTCCATAGTCACTGGTGTGCATACCTTATCTCCCCATAGTGATGTTTTTTAGGTTTTTTGCACCCAGTTCAGACATAGAATGGAGTTCCAAACGTTATTCCTTAATACTGGAAGGAGGATGCTGAGCCTTGTAGTTCGACAGCTGCTGTCTGCTCTCCTGCATACACTATTGGATGGAGGATGCTGAGCCTTGTAGTTCGACAGCTGCTTTCTGCTCTCCTGCATACACCATTGGATGGAGGATGCTGAGCCTTGTAGTTCAACAGCTGCTGTCTGCTCTCCTGCATACACTATTGGATGGAGGACGCTGAGCCTTGTAGGTCTGCTCCCCCTGACTCTCCCTCCAGCATACAGTCCTGGATGGAGCATGCTGAGCCTTGTAGTTCTGCAGCTGTCTGCTCTCCTGCATACACTATTGGAGAATGAAGAACATATTGAAGAAGGAAATGACATCAGACCTTTTTTTTTGTTCACTGATAAAAAACGCGCAAAAACGCAGCAAAACGCAGCAAAAAACGCACCAAATCGCGGCAAAAACGCGCACGTTTCTTGCCGCTTTTTTTACGCGATTGCGTTTATGTGCGGTTTTTGCCGAAAAAAACGCACAAAAACGCAGCGTCAAATAAACGCAGTGTGTGAACCTAGCCTTATGTACAGGTTTCCGCTAGTCTGGGTTAGCTGAAGGACTTTGGAAATGTGTTCTTGGGAAAAGAGGCAGAGATATTTCTTAATCTCTTTATAAATGACCTTGAAGATGGGATTAAGGCTGGGTTCACACATAGCACCAGCGACCATTTTCTGTGACGTAACAGCGACCTTGTAAGTCGCTGTTATGATCGCTGCTTAGCTGTCAAACACAGCGACGCAGCAGCGATCATAACGTCGCTACATGTGCAGAGAGCAGGGAGCCGCGCACACTGCTTAGCGCTGGCTCCTTGCTCTCCTAGCTACAGTACACATCGGGTTAATTAACCCGATGTGTACTACAACTACATGTGCAGAGAGCAGGGAGCCGCGCACACTGCTTAGCGCTGGCTCCTTGCTCTCCTAGCTACAGTACACATCGGGTTAATTAACCCGATGTGTACTGCAGCTACATGTGCAGAGAGCAGGGAGCCGCGCACACTGCTTAGCGCTGGCTCCCTGCACTCCTAGCTACAGTACACATCGGGTTAATTACCTGATGTGTACTGCAGCTACATGTGCAGAGAGCAGGGAGCCGGCACTGGCAGCGAGAGTGGCGGCGGCTGGTAACGAAGGTAAATATCGGGTAACCAGGGAAAGGGCTTCCCTTGGTTACCCGATGTTTATCTTGGTTACAGCTTACCGCAGCTGCCAGATGCCGGCTCCTGCTCCCTGCTCGCTTCATTTCGTCGCTCTCTCGCTGTCACACACAGCGATGTGTGCGTCACAGCGGGAGAGCGCCTTTGAAGAAAACGAACCAGGGCTGTGTGTAACGAGCAGCGATCTCACAGCAGGGGTCAGATCGCTGCTCAGTGTCACACACAGCGAGATCACTAATTAGGTCACTGTTGCGTCACAAAAACCGTGACATAGCAGCGATTTCGGTAGCGATCTCGCTATGTGTGAAGCACCCCTAAGAGTAAAGTATTAGTCTTTGCTGACGACACTATTTTATATTGTCTGATTTTCACAGACCCATAGATATTGAAAACTGACCTTGATAGTACAATATTATCTGGATAAGATGTCGGAATGCTCAGACACTTGGCAAATTATATTTAACATTGATAAATGTAGAGTAATGCACCTAGGATGGAATAATCCTGTTTTCTGCATATACATTACATGGAAGTAAACTCAAGACTACAGAACAGTAGAAGAACTTGGGGATTCTAGTTACAAATAAGCTGAGCAGCAGCACTAAATGTCAAGCAGCAGCTGCTAAAGCAAACAAGATTTTAGGGTGTATAAAAAGAGAGATAAAATCCCGGAATACCAACATTTTTTAATACACTATAAATCACTTGTAAGGCCACATCTAGAATATGGAATCCAGTTTTGGGCTCCAAATTTTAAATAGGATATACAAAAGTTAGAGTCAGTTCAAAGGCGAACAACTAGATTATTACAAGAAATGGAAGGTTGGAAAAGCTGGGCTTGTTTGGCTTCTAAAAGAAAAAAGACGTCTAAGAGGAGATCTCATATAAATACATGTGTAGTCAATACAAAAGACTGGCACATGACTTATTCCTTCTAAAGACAGTACTTAGGATCAAGGAGCACTCATTATGGGTGGAAGAAAGGCGATTCTGGCAGCTTAACAGGAAAGGGTTCTTTACAGTTAGAGAAGTCAGACTGTGGAATGCCTTACTACAAGACACAAAGGGCTTGATTGATTTTCTCAGTACACATAACATTGTTGGTTATAGATATTTAATGACAAAAAATGTATAATTGGTGGAGAAAGGATGAGCTTGATAGACTAAGGACTTTTTCAACCTACTGTATGTAACTATGTATAATATCTTCCCATCGTCCTTGACTGTTCTAGTAATCTCATTCCAAATGACTGAAAGCTCGCTTGTATAATTTGAACGGACCGCCGTGAAAGAATATACAAGCGAAAGTTTAAGGAAGTCTCATATTCATCCTTCCTCCTCACCTGTAGGTGCTGGTTTCTATTTTGCTAAACAGAAAGGCGGGGGTCTCCATTTTGCCTCAATTTTCATGAATTAAACAAAATTACAGTTAAAGGGAAGGTGTCGTTTAAAAAAAAAAAAAAGTTTTCAATAACTGAAAAAATATGACGTATTAATGTTTTCTTTAAATATTATCATGTGTTTTTAATTGGAACATATCCAACTTTTTAAATTATTTGTTATATTTTGCTCACTCTTAAACACTAGAAGTAGCTACTGAAAACCTAGTGTACAACTAGCTCCCATTACAACTGCAGTAAAAGTGGGCAGAATCTGCTCTCCTGTGTGTTATGTCACACCTCTCCTCCCCTTCTGGGTGTTTGCAAAAGAATAAAGGCTGATGAAGTTTAGGATCACAGTGCTGAGCCATTTTGTTGGTGACTGCAAAGTGATCTTGAACTGTGGAAAGTGTCACTGAGGATGGCTGGCAAAGTGCTACACTGTATAATGTGCTCCACTGTATACTGTGCCACATATATTCTGCCACCATATTACTGTGCCCCATGGAAGGCATATGGACCCGAGGAGAGATCCTAGGCTCCAGCTTACTCTGAGAAAGTTGATAATTTGATCAGGGCCTTCCATTGTAGGTTTCCTAGGAAATCTGAGGTCTGGTGGCCCTCTATAGGAGAGAGGGTATTGTCATGATTTTTCCGCTCAGTGCATCTTGTACGCAATGAGTGACTGTTTGCTGTTCTATGGAATCAGGGTGTGATGAGCTGTCAGTTTGGTGAGTAATAGTTAATTCGTCTAATCTGGTGCTAGGGCGTGCTGAGTTTCTGAGTTGAGAGACAGCTTAGTCTTCCAATCTTATACTGGGAGGTGCTGAGTTTCATTAGGTGTTGTTCCCTGTTTTTGGTGATTGCACAGCTACTTAGCTGAACAGTTAATACCAGAACACAGCCAGTCGTAGCATTCTGCTCAGTGGTGCTTGTTGGACTAGTTTATCTGTGCTCTCTGTTCTGATCTATCGCTACCAAACTTTGGACTTCATCTGACTTCCCTTTTGCCTTGTCCCTTTGCTCTGATCTGCTATCCTCCAAGTATTCTGATTCCAGATTGTGACCTCCCTGCACCTCTGTCTATCTATTCCCTTAATCCTTGATGTGCTCTCCTGATGTCTGACTTCAGAATGTTTGACTACCTTGCCTCACGACTTGTCCGTTCAGTGACTAGCATCACAGTTATTCTCTAGAATCCTGAAGGCAATAAGCCTTACCACCATGAATTAAATGGAGCCTGTGACAGCATCACGTCTCCACCAGGGCCTGCTCCAGTGATGTCTGCACGGGTCATCAGGCGCCACTCTACTGTCACGTCTCCACCAGGGCTTGCTCCGGTGATGTATGCCTCGGTCACCAGGCTCCACTCTACTATCACGTCTGCACCAGGACCTGCTCTAGTGACATCTGCCCCGGTCACCAGGCGCTGCTCTGCTCACACTGCAGGCAGCGCTGGTGATGGGGGAGAGGTCAGTTCCAGTGGCTCTGGTGGGTAAAGTCGCCTCACATTCATCATCCTTGGTCTGGCTGGAACTTGCAATACTGCTGACTGACTGTAGGGGTGTGTGCCTTCCAGCTAGTATCAGCTCTTACTCCAGCCTATGGGAAGGCACCACACCCTTTTTATATCCTTCTGTGTGCTTGGATCTTTGCCAGATATAGTCTTGTGTTGCTGTGAGCCACATCCTTCCTAGTACTGTGCACCTTGCTTTATGTTTCCTATGAACTCGGCTTTGTTTTGTACCTCGCCTGACATCCTGGTTTTGACCTCAGCCTGTTTTCTGGACATTCCCATTTTGTACCTTGCTGACGTTCTGGTTTAGACCTTGCCTGGCGACTATCCCTGTCTCTGGACTGCAGCCTACCTTAGGCAGTGAACCTCTGGAACCTGCAGTAATTCCAGACTCCTGTATAGGAGTTAAAGGGTTTTGGGGTACCTCAGGGTCCTGCTTAGTGGGTGGCTTGCCCTTACAGACATGTGTATCAGTGCTTATCCCTTCTGTTTCTTCTTCTGGGCAGCACTGTTGCACCTCCTCTGCAGGCGATGCGGGGCGATAAATTGACAGTGCAGCATCATTCTTTGGGACTTGTGCTGTCCAAGTTTAATGGTTAACTTCTATCTTTGGTTTGTATTAGCTTAATGAGAGCCCTGGGTGGCCTGCTGGCTATTTCAGTTGTTGAATGCCTATTCCACACTGCCAGTTATAAAGGTCAACTTGTCCTGGTACACATCCCTGCGCCTGTTACACTATTTTGATTATTCTGTTTCTTGACCTTGGTTTGTATTCTGACCAACCACTTAGGGTACCTTCACACTTTAGCGATGCAGCAGCGATCCCACCAGCGATCTGACCTGGTCAGGATCGCTGCTGCGTCGCTACATGGTCGCTGGTGAGCTGTCAAAAAGGCAGATCTCACCAGCGACCAGTGACCAGCCCCCAGCCAGCAGCGACGTGCAAGCAACGCTGCGCTTGCACGGATCCAGCGTCTGGAAGCTGCGGACACTGTTAACTAAGGTAAACATCGGGTATGGTTACCCGATGTTTACCTTAGTTACCAGCGCACACCGCTTAGCTTAGCGTGTGCAGGGAGCAGGAGCCGGCACTGGCAGCGTGAGCACTGCAGAGGCTGGTAACAAAGGTAAATATCAGGTAACCACCTTGGTTACCCGATGTTTACCTTGGTTACAGCTTACCGCAGGCTGTCAGACGCCGGCTCCTGCTCCCTGCACATTCAGGATTGTAGCTCTCTCGCTGTCACACACAGCGATGTGTGCTTATCAGCGGGAGAGCAACAATAAAAAAATGAACCAGCACTGTGTGTAACGAGCAGCGATCTCACAGCAGGGGCCAGATCGCTGCTCAGTGTCACACACAGCGAGATCGCTAATGAGGTCACAAAAAACGTGACTCAGCAGCGATCTCAGCAGCGATCTCGCTGTGTGTGGGGTACTTCATTCTGATTTTGTCCCTGACTTCCTTGTAACAACCCTGATTGACAACCATATGCTCCACTAGTCAGCGGCCTACTCAGTGGCTCCAAAATAGTGGTGTCTATGGAAGTCTAGAGCCCAGTACAGGGTTAACAAGGTAAAGACCAGCGCAAGCCCTGGGATCAAGTAGATGGAGTTGCTAGTGTTAGTGCTAGTGTTGTAGAAACCGTATTAAAAGCTGCCAAGCTACTACACACAGTGCCCACATGGCAGAGCAGAAATAGGTAGAACGTATTGCTTTAAAATGTATTGTCGAACTCTTTTTAAATAAATACCTGTCTCTTTAAGTCAGAATATCATTAACATCTTAACTTCCCATGGTGATCATTAAAATGTCATTGCATAAAATTACTTTATTGCATTTTTGACTTGGCATACCCAAGATTATGGATTATGTGTGCGCTACGTGCAGTAAGTCAGGAGCTGCTAGCAGTGTAAGTTCTATGGAAACCTTCAATACCAAATTTGTCAACAATAGTTTATTGTTTACTACCTAAACTCTGACTGTAATAAATTCAGATAACAACATTCTACCTTTGGTACACTAGACTTATAGGAGTTGTATGGTGAAAATCTACAAGTCTGCACTCACTCATGTCAGAGGGGTATCTAGGGTGGGGCTGGTGGGACATGTGCCCTAGGCTCAGCTGTCAGGTGGGCACCGTCGGGCCTCCTAATGCGGCGGTCTTGAGAGGTTCCCAAGCGGCTGAGTTTTGCCACCCCTCGTAGTGGGAGCCAGCTATTCTCTAACTCCGGCTGTGAAGCTTACAGTTGAACTTAGAGAAAATGCGGGACGCCGGCTCCCTGTGATCATTTGTACTCGTGTCTTTCAGGGTGTTTAGCCTTGTTTTTACCCCAAATGTAAAAATTTTTGTAAAAAAACATAATGGGGTCTCCCTTATTCTGGTAGTCAACTAAGGTAAAGTAGACAGCTGCAGCCTGCAGACTGCAGCTGGCAGCTTTGCCTGGTCTGATAATATAAAACAGAGGTCATCCCACTCTTTTGCTTTAAACTATTTATTTAAAATAAACACATATTTATTATTATTTTTTTTTTATTTTTTAAAAAGTAGGGTCCCCCCAAATTGGATCATCACCAGCCAAGGTAAAGCAGACAGCTGGGGTCTGATATTTTCAGGCTGGGGATGCACATGGTTATTAGGTCTCCCCAGCCTAAAAATAGCAGGCTGCAGCCAAACCACAACAATCCTGGCACTTCGGCTCATCCCGTTGCACTGGTGCAGTGGCAAATGGGGTAACATATGGGGTTGAGGCCATTTGTGAATTTCCAGCTGGCATCAAACCCTGGTATTAGTAATGGGTGGGTATCTACCAGATACCCCAATACTAATCCAGTATTTGTAAATGTAAAAAAATACACCAAAATACTTTATTTATAATAAAGCCCCCCGACATCAGCCCTCATTCACTAATTTATTAGAAAAAAAATTCTTTCAAGTCCGTCGTAATCCAATAAGGAGGCACCCTCATTCACCAATTTATTACACTTCAAAATCCTAATCCAGGTATGCTGTAATCAAATAAGGAGATCCCACAATGTCCACAGACTCACTGTTCCAGCCTATGAAGAACAGAATGTTACCTATAGGCTGAAACAGCAACCACTGCCAGCTCTCACAGACTGCTGTGTAAAAACCACAGCTGTGAACTGTGATGACCTCATGAAATCACCCCAGGTCACAGCAGTGGGCAACACAGTAGTGTGTGAGCTGCCACAGGAATTGACATGTGGTGACATCAGGAGTTCACCGCAGGTCAGCGCCCACACTGGTTCTCGTTCTCATACAAAGTAGCGTGAGAGTTGCAGGCTGTGTAGTGTGCAAATACTATACAGCACTGGATAGTATGTTGTCAATGTATAAAATAAATACATAAATGATAATATATTGCTTTAAATTGAACCTTTCACCAGGTGCGTCCTCTCTTCTTGCAATGGCTGTCATACAGCTTCTTTCATGTGCATGACACATCCTACGTCATCCACACAATGTCCCCCAATTGTGGTCCTGTGCAAGAGCACTTTTCTCTGCCATGCCAAATGCAGAGCAAAAAGTTGTGGTGCGCATATGCTGGCTTTACGTCTGGGTCATCGGTGCTCTTTGGCCTTTCCCAGTACATGAGTTCTACAATACTTTGCCCTGCCGAGGGTGGAGCAGAAAGATGTGCTTGCATAGGTCCGCAATTGGGGACACTGTGTGGATGACATAGAACATGCCATGCACATGAAGCAAGCTGGAGGATGGCCATTGTAGGAAGAGAGGTGGCACTGTATTAAGACCAGAGACGCCCATCTGTTGGAATAATGAAAGCTTTTTTGGTGATCTGAAAGGCACTTAGGGTCTTTTTTACAGCATTCTAGTATGCTGTAAAATAGGTCTTTGAGGCGGTAGCTGTACTTTATATGGGGAAAACCTGGTGACAAATTCCCTTTAAATGTAGTAACACAAATACACCTAAAATCAAATTTCTCTGATTATATCTACTGTAAAAGTATTTTTGTTGCTAAAATAAACTTAGTCTTGGATTTTATCAAAGAAAGCATTTGTGTTACATCTGCCACTGCAAATGTCACAAACCTGTTGGGCTCGTGATAAGTCATTGAAAGGTTATGGCACGCAATATTGTTTGAAGGTCAGTATTATTTGCATGATAACACACAGCTTTATGTTTCTATGAAGCACACATAGACATAATATTTGTAATACCAGCTCATTGTGTCACTGACTGGCATAGAACAATGTGCAAAAAAAGCATAAACAGTGAAGCAATGCTGGAGAAAGGGGAGGAAGAATCCTGCATAATGAATCCCAGAGGCAGGCTTATCTTCTGGGCAGCACGCGCCCCATAGCCCGGAAGATAGAAGATATAAAAGAAGATTTGTGCCAAATGACCCCTCATCCAGGAGGCATACAGGTATGGCTAACTTCAGCTCTATGCTACCTGTATGCCCATATTAATAACTAAAAAAATGCAAAAGAGTGACAGACAACTTTCTTAAAGGGAATCTAAAGGCTGCTTTACACCTTACGATATCACATATGATATCATATGCGATCATACCCGCCCCCATCGTATGTGCGGCGTGTTCAATTTGTTGACCGTGTCGCACAAACGATTATTTCCCGTCACACGTACTTACCCTTCCATACGACCTCGATATGGGCGGCGAACATCCACTTCCTGGAGTGGGAGGGATGTTCGGCGTCACCGCGACGTCACGCGGCAGTCGGCCAATAGAAGTGGAGGGGCAGAGATAAGCAGGACGTAAACATCCTGCCCACCTCCTTCCTTCCGCATTACCGGCGGGAGCTGCGTGACGCAGGTAAGATCTATTCATCGTTCCCGGGGTGTCACACACAGCGATGTGTGCTGCCTCGGGAACATTGAACAATCCGACGTGCAATTTTTAGCAAATGAACGACGTGTATGCGATGAACGGTTTTACGTTCAATCGCAATCGCACGTAGCTGTCACACGCTACAACACCACTAACGATGTCGGATGTGTGTCACTTACGACGTGACCCCGCCGACACATCGTTAGATTTGTTGTAGCGTGTAAAGCCCGCTTAAGAGCAGAAAATGGTCTAAAATTATATAATACTCAAAATTGCAATTCCAATTGCTCCTGCATCGATTTATAGCCCATACATGTATCATTCACAAAGACATTGCAGCCAATCATCAGCCTTGCATGTTTGGCACGTGCTCATTGAAGCTTGTGATTGACTGCAGCGGTCAAGAGAAACTTAAACTTACTTTCACTTCTTTAGGGTCAGAGAACACCACCTGAGTGGCAGCAGCTATTCTTTACTTTATCAGAAAGGCTGTGGAGAGAAAAGCGCACATAGGTTCTTATCTGATAAACAATGCAGGTGTAGAGGATAGGACAGGTGCTCACCTGTGGAAGTTGTGACAGGCACAACTCCTATGAAGGCATAAAATGAATGTAGAGATTGGTTAAGCAGCAGCCCCGATGATGCAATGGAGAAATATAATGGTGGATAGAAAAGTCGGGTTCAACGCTGCGCTAAAAACCACGAAGCCAGACGATGTGATGGATTCTTTTCTTTATTTAGAACAGGTCAACGCGTTTCAAAGGCATGTCCGCCTGCTTCAACAGGACAAGGAAAATGATTATGATTATGCTGTTCTTTTCCTTGTCCTGATGAAGAAGGCGGACATGCCTTTGAAACGCGTTGACCTGTCCTAAAAAAAGAAAAGAATCCATCACATCGTCTGGCTTCGTGGTTTTTAGCGCAGCGTTGAACCCGACTTTTCTATCCACCATTATATTTCTCCATTGCATCATCGGGGCTGCTGCTTGACCAATCTCTACATTCATTTTATGCCTTCATAGGAGTTGTGCCTGTCACAACTTCCACAGGTGAGCACCTGTCCTATCCTCTACACCTGCATTGTTTATCAGATAAGACCCTATGTGGATTATGCTGTTCTTTTCCTTGTCCTGATGAAGAAGGCGGACATGCCTTTGAAACGCATTTGACCTGTCCTAAATAAAGAAAAGAATCCATCACATCGTCTGGCTTTGTGGTTTTTAGCGCAGCGTTGAACCCGACTTTTCTATCCACCATTATAATTCTTTACTTTATAACATTTCCTGCTCTTAAGGCCCCATTACACGCTACGATATATCTAACGATATGTCGTCGGGGTCACGTCGTTAGTGACGCACATCCGGCATCGTTTGACATATCGTAGCGTGTGACAGCTCCGAGCGACTGTGAACGAGCTAAAATACTCACCTTATTGTTGCTCATTGACACGTCGCTCATTTTAAAAAAATCGAGCGTTCTTCTGCGCGCCGGTTGTTCATTGTTCACGAGGCAGCACACATCGCTCTGTGTGATACCCCGCGAATGATGAACTGCAGTTTACCTGTGACCGCTGGCAATGCGGAAGGAAGGAGGTGGGAGGGATGTTACTTCCCACTCATCTCCGCCCCTCCGCTTCTATTGGCTGGCCGCTGTGTGACGTCGCTGTGACGCCGAACGTCCCTCCCCCTTCAGGAAGAGGATGTTCGCCGCCTACAGCGAGGTCGTTCGGGAGGTAAGTACGTGTGACGGGGGTTACTGACTTTGTGCGACATGGGCAACAAATTGCCCGCAACGCACAAATGATGGGGGCGGGTTCGATCGCTCATGCGAACGCACGATAAATCGACACGTGTAAAGCGGCCTTTAGTCAACCCCTTTCACTCTGTAATTGAAGGGGATTTGGAGATCTATATCAGAAACATGAACCCTATCGGTCTAATTTTGTTAGCTAGCCCTCAGGAAGGGAGTTTAATTTCCAAGGGGAAAAATAATGCAGGGTGATCAGCAAGGATAGAGAAAAAAACTAGACCTTTGATATTATTATATTACATATATAATTATACATATATATACACATATATTTTTATATATTATATTACACAGAGAAAAGCAATCAGTTAGTGACGATTGGGTTTCCAATGCCAGACAGCTCTTTATATCTCCGCTCCTGGACCCCCATGTGTGTAGTATGGAGGGTGCAGAAGCACCTGAATATTGGATTATTATGAATTTAGGGAAGTTAGCCTTTAATACCCATGACCAGATGATTACTTACATTTATGTACGTATTCACATTTACGACTCCATCATCTGATCTTTGTCTACCCGTATAAATGTGTGCCAAATGCAGAGCAATAACCGAGAACCTACTGGCCTATGACACATACTTCACGACAGTAGTCAATAATACCTGGCTCATGTCTTCAGCAGTACTACTGTATATACACAGGCATCCATCTATATGGTAACATAGCACTGATGCATCTGAATAGCATATGGGTGGGATGTATGTTCTGCGTGCGCATTGCTAACAAGAAATATTTATTGACTGCTGCTTGACTTTACACTTGGTTGTAGAAGAATCTCCTAAGCAGTAAGCCAAAGGTATACATACCCAAGCTTGCTGTAACAATGTGACTGTTTACATATGGTTTCCCCCAACAAAAGAATGATGCACCTGGGACTGCAGAAGAGGTCAAATCTATACAAGGAACTAACAAATGAAAGTAATCGTGTGGCCCAGCTTACATGGTGACAGCAGAAATTCCAAGAATTACATTCAGCATGTGAAGCAGGTTTGTTCATAAATGTCCATACTATATCCAGTTTATCAAGGCTTGTTGGTCATCAGTGGAACGAGATCAAGGCTGCAAGGAGTAATGGTTCCACCTAGCCCGGCATAGTATGTGGCCTACACCATAACCGTGCTGTGACTTGCCACATCTGTTAATTGGAATGATTAGGCTTCAGTAAAATGTAACTGTTATCTGACATTTTGCCCCCTTACATTGATTTATAACAATGTGAGACTCATTCAGGACATAAAAAGTTATTTTGGTGGCAAATGTAAATATTCTAATATGCCATAGCACCTACTTAACAGTTCCAGCCACAAATCCACATATACAAGTGATGTTATAGACACACCCCAATGCAGCGGTGGACGTATTCTTAGCGCAACCAAGGGCTAACGGGACCCATTTCCACCTTTAAAGTAGATGTAATTGTGCATTACATGATGAGCTATTGGACTGCAACGGGCCCATATATTATTCTTGCACAGGGACCCTCTTCGGTCTATGTACGCCAGTGCTCTCAAATATATTTTGTTTTATATTAACTGTGTGACAGTTAGATCCAGAAATAGATGACAGTTGGGTGCAGAAATATTTGGACAGCAACACAAGTATTGGCTTTTTAGCTGTTTAGCAAAACATATTCAAGATATAGTTATATAATCAGTATGGGCATCAAGTTATATAATCAATATGGGCTTTAATTTGAGGGTATTCTCATCGTAATTGGAGTAATGGGTAGTAAATTACAGCTTTTTAATATGTAGCTGCATCTTTTTCAAGGGAACAAAGGTAATTAGACAATTATCTCAAAAGCACTTTAATGGGCTATTCCCTTGATAATCCATTATCAATTAAGCAGGTAAAAGGCCTGGAGTTGATTCCAGGTGTGGTATTTGCATTTGGAAGCTGTTGCTGTAAACCCACAACATGTGCTTAACTGAACTCCCAATGGAAGAGAAATAGGCCATCATTAAGCTGAAAAACAGAAGAAGAAATCCATCATAGAGATGGCAGAAATGTTAGTAGTGGCAAAAACAACAATTCAATACATTCAGCAACAAAAACAGCACACTGATAAGTAGAGTTGAGCGCGGTTCACGGTTCGAGGTTCTCCAGTTCTAGGCTCGAGTGATTTTGGGGGCTGTTCTAGATCGAACTAGAACTCGAGCTTTTTGCTAAAGCTCGATAGTTCTAGATACGTTCGAGAACGGTTCTAGCAGCAAAAAGACAAGCTAATTACTAGCTGGCTTTCCGCTGTAATAGTGTAAGTCACTCTGTGACTCACACTATTATGAAATTTCAGTGTATAGTGTGCGGGAACAGCGCATTCAGATCACTGCTGTTTGGATAATGGCGATCGCCATTTTTATTTTTTTTTTCCTTGTCTTCCTTCCCTAAGCGCGCGCGTGTAGTGGGGCGGACCAGCATGTCAGCCAATCCCAGACACACACACAGCTAAGTGGACTTTTAGCCAGAGAAGCAACGGCATGTGTGATAGGATGTCCATGTCACATGTCCCTGCATTATAAAAACGGACATTTTCCTCCAGCACGCCATTATCTGCCTTCTGCGTCTTGGTGTCAGTCACCGCTGGCGTAGCTCCTGTCTCCGATACTGCTGTGTACGCTCTATACACAGCGCTATACAGAATAGGGATAGAAGTTTCTTTCAGCCCTTGTAAGGGCTAATACCGGCAGGGTCAGAGCCATAGGTGACAGTCAGGGCCGTGAAAACAGATTTTAACAGCTACACAAGATGACAGCGTCTGTGTAGCTAAGGTCAGGGATTTCCTTACTGCATTTCCCCATTAGGAGGGATAGAAAGGCAGGCTTCCTTTCCTCTACCCAGAGACCCACAACCCTGCCACTGTACCCTCCTGCCCTTTGCACACTCAAACTCTTTGTTACTTAGCCATTATACTAGCAAACACTGAGGAAACTTAGTGGCATCATAAACGTGGCTGTTGGACTTTGGTATTGTCCCACCAGTGCAAAGATATTTGCAGCACGTCTGCCTGCATTGCACACTCAAACTCATTCTTACTAAGCCATTATACTAGCAAACACTGAGGAAACTTAGTGGCATCCTAAACGTGGCTGTTGGACTTCTGTATTGTCCCACTAGTGCAAAGATATTTGCAGCACGTCTGCTTGCATTGCACACTGAAACTCATTTTTACTAAGCCATTATACTAGCAAACACTGAGGAAACTTAGTGGCATCCTAAACGTGGCTGTTGGACTTCGGTATTGTCCCACTAGTGCAAAGATATTTGCAGCACGTCTGCCTGCATTGCACACTCAAACTCATTGTTACTAAGCCATTATACTAGCAAACACTGAGGAAACTTAGTGGCATCCTAAAAGTGGCTGTTGGACTTCTGTATTGTCCCACTAGTGCAAAGATATTTGCAGCACGTCTGCCTGCATTGCACACTCAAACTCATTGTTACTAAGCCATTATACTAGCAAACACTGAGGAAACTTAGTGGAATCCTAAACGTGGCTGTTGGACTTCTGTATTGTCCCACCAGTGCAAAGATATTTGCAGCACGTCTGCTTGCATTGCACACTCAAACTCATTGTTACTAAGCCATTATACTAGCAAACACTGAGGAAACATAGTGGCATCCTAAACGTGGCTGTTGGACTTCGGTATTGTCCCACTAGTGCAAAGATATTTGCAGCACGTCTGCCTGCATTGCACACTCAAACTCATTTGTTACTAGGCCATTATACAAGCAAACATTGAGGAAACTTAGTGGCATCCTAAAAGTGGCTGTTGGACTTCTGTATTGTCCCACTAGTGCAAAGATATTTGCAGCACGTCTGCCTGCATTGCACACTCAAACTCATTGTTACTAAGCCATTATACTAGCAAACACTGAGGAAACTTAGTGGCATCCTAAATGTGGCTGTTGGACTTCGGTATTGTCCCACTAGTGCAAAGATATTTGCAGCATGTCTGCCTACATTGCACACTCAAACTCATTTGTTACTAAGCCATTATACTAGCAAACACTGAGGAAACTTAGTGGTATCCTAAGAGTGGCTGTTGGACTCCCATTATTGTCCCACTGGTGCCAAGCTATTTCTAGCACCTCTGCATGACACCCTCCTGCTCTGTTTTTAATAAGCTATAATGATAGCAAAAAATGCTGCCATTTAGTGGCATACAAGAAGTGGCTGTTGTACTCCATTAGTGCCCCACTGGTGCCAAGCTATTTCTAGCACCTCTGCATGACACCCTCCTGCTCTGTTTTTAATAAGCTATAATGATAGCAAAAAATGCTGCCATTTAGTGGCATACAAGAAGTGGCTGTTGTACTCCATTAGTGCCCCACTGGTGCAAATCTATGTGTAGCACCTCTGCATTGCACACTCAAACTCATTGTTACTAAGCTATTATACTAGCAAACACTGAGTAAACTTAGTGGCATCCTAAAAGTGGCTGTTGGACTTCCATTAGTGTCCCACTGGTGCAAAGCTATTTGCAGCACCACTGCATTACACCCTCATGCACATTTTGCTACGCTAATTTTATAGCAAACTCAGGGAATTCCTTGCTGCATTTGATCATTCGAAGGGATAGAAAGTGAGGCTTCCTTTACTGTCCTGGTACCCACAGAACACGGCCACTGTACCCACCTGTCCACTTTTGCCACGCTATTTAATTTGCCCAAAGAGCTGACTCTTTTTCTGCCTTCCTAAAATTGTCTGTAATACTAAGTTAGTGTTCCTTTGCTGCCAAACAAGGTTCAACACATGTGCATTCTAAACTCCTTTCCATTTCTGGAATGCAATTATTAACTGCAGGTAGTCCAGCCAATCTGTGACGAAGGTGCAGGTGTGGATATAGTGTAGCCTGCATCCAATGTTGGTTTTCTCGATGTCTGACAGCTCAACAATACCATCTGTTTCCACTTCCAAAACAAGTGATGACCTGCCAATCACACTCCCTGTTGCGTGTAAAGGGGTGGAAGTTCAGTGTGAAAAACCATGTGAGACTGCTGTCCCCACAGTCACAGAGGATGAAGAGCACGCAGATGCACTTGATGGGGCAGGCGATGGTTGCACAGGCACGCTAGGCCGCATTGTAGCACAGTGAAATTCACATTGCGACTTATGCTTCATTTTAAGTCGTATACAGGGTGGGCTCCCCAGTATGCAGCAAAACCAGGCAACAGGAAAAGGACTCTAGTCAGTTGGGTTGATAAATGATTGTTTAACTTTACCAAAACAAACAATAAGAACCATGCATACAATTTAAATAATTGAACAATATATTTTGTTGCCTACTACCTGCTAATCCCTCTGCGTAGCAGTAATTGTGTGTTTGTGCGTGTGTGTGTGTGTGTGTGCGCGAACTCGACTTACCAGTGTCGCATCACAAGAGCTTCCAAGTTATCTACCTAAACATAGACAAAACACATTACCCCCCCTGAATACCCTTGTTAGCTGAAGCCTCACAGATAAGGCAGATGATAGCAGTGTGAATGCAAACCACACAGCTCTGCAACACAGTCATGGAAATCTTGAAAAGCAACAGCCAATGCAAACATGTGTCGCTGTCCCTCTATGATTTAAATTGTACGTGACAATTTGACAGTGCAGAGGCAGCAAGTCTTATTGTCTATATAGTCGGCCTACCCAGAACAGATATGTGTTTTGCTAATAAAACAAAGTGTTGCGTGCCCGCATTATTGTCTGGGCACAGCCTACCGTACCCGGGTACTGTGATGTCCAGTTGCCAGAAATACAGGCTTTACGGTCCTCTCACGGTAAGCAGTATAGACAGCACCGTAAGAATGTTGGTCTGTGGCACAGGATGCTGCTCACTGGCGTTACGGTACTCCTCACCAAACTCCAAAATGACTCCCCTCACAATTGAACGAAGTGTTTCCGCGGTGGCTCCTTGCTGTAACACACACCTTTAGCTTTTCCTTCTGTTCATAGACAGCATCTCCAAGTCCACACCCGAAGAGCAATTTCTCCTCCACGTCTAAGTGTGGAGAGGCAGCTAGTGCGCATGCGTGTGCCGATTTACCCCAGCCGCAGCCTAACTACAGTGTTTCGCCTAGTGAGTATGCTCAGCCTGACTGTGCCATTCCTGAGGCTAAGTCTTCATTTCGGGATACAGCGCATGCTCCCACACTTATTGCGAAAAGCCTCTTTGCACAGGTACTTGCACTCCGTGCCGGGTCTAAGTCCTGTGTTGTGCCTAGACACCATGCTAAAGCTGATAGTCTTTTTTCAGAGACTGTATTTCATGCTACTGAGCATGCTCAGGCAATTACTGCATCAGAGACTAGGTCCGGTAATGAACTCTTTGGCCCTGCTCCTGATGTGGGGGGCCCATATAGACCACAGGGCATCAGGTGTCCTGACGATGTGGCCAGGCCACTCCCAAATGGCTTGCAGAGGCCCGCCCCTATCACTTGTCACCTCATTATTGATGGTCAGATGATGACTGGTGAGGTGTTTGTATCGTGGCAGCCATGAGGTCATTATTGAAGTTGCGGTTCCAAATAGGACGCTAGTTATGCCACTCATGACGTGTCACTCTGCTTTTGTCTCCAGGAGGTGCATTGTGGTCCACCCTGGTTTGGGGCGGACCCAGGTTATAAAACGGGCTGGAGCCAACAAGGAGGTGCACAGTCTTCTATTATGCTCCGAAAGAGCACAGCTCCATGTGTTGAACCCATTGCGGCTTTAGGCCAGAGGTAGGCAGGGATACGGCGTCGATGCAGGCCGCCACCACAGTTGGTAACGCAGAACGGTTAAGACCAGCTCCTGTCCTACCATTCCTGCTTGTGCAGCCCAGTGGCATTAACAGGCCTGCTGCTGCTGATGCGCCTGCTGTCCACAGGTGTGGCCCCAATGCACACGGTCAGCGTACTCAATGGCCCCTGTGATGTTAACAGGGAGTTCCTGGGCTGGGTGGGCGTGTGGACCCTGTGACGCTAACAGGGCTCCCAGTCTCCAGATCCGAGTGGCGTCTAACTCGGTTCAGGCTACTATTAGTTTCATAGCCACACAGCTCTGTATCCTCCACCTAACCTTCCAGTTGCCAACCTCTCCTTTTCCATCTGGGAGCACGGTGGACACTGACTGCTGATGGGGATATATACCTTTCTCTTTCTTTTCTTATTAATTTTCGTTATATAGCGGTAACATAGTATATACCACCTTATCCAAATCTGCCAGTCCCACCGTAACAGATGGTGTTTCTTCAGCAAATGTTACTTTTGCTTAACCACCAAACCCACGGACAAAAACTTTTTTCCCCTTTCCAACACACCTGTTCCCCTTTCCACCAGCATCTGTCCTTTTTCAACTCATTTTGTATATGACCAAAAGTGCAACTCTGCAGGGACACCGTACTCAATGCCATCTCAGCACAGCAGCCAGCCCTTGGTCCCTCAGATGTGGACAAGTAAAAGACCATTTCCTCCTATCCATGACAAAGCGTTGAGATTCACTCTGTGCAGCACTGGTGTTTAGTGGAAAAGCAAATCTAAGATTGCGTACCACATTCTGCAGATACTCCTGTATACGTGCGTCTCTTTCTATGGCAGGAATTATTTCGCCAAATTTTGTCTTGTACCAGGGATCTAACAGTGTGGCAACCTAGTAGTTAGCATTACTTCGAATTCGTACAATCCGAGGGTCATGTTGTAGGTAGTGCAGCAAGAAGGCGCTCATGTGTCTTGTGCATCCAGGAGGACCAAGTCCTTGGTGTGTTGGTGGCAGAGAGGTGAGAATCGTGCCTCCTTCCTCTGCCCTCTCCCCCCAACCTCGCACAACCGAAATGTGAGCAAGCTCTCACTCATCTTCTGAGTCTTCCATGCCCATTGCCAGTTCGTCCTCCATTTCTTCATGGGCTCCTGCACCTTCCTCAACACTTTTTGCTGATACTATGCGCTCTTATTAATCCCTCTCCCCCACCATGACTGCCGCCTAGGTGCCGCTGACCATCTGGACCTCGTAGATCTTGTTATCCCTTCTGCATATGACTCCTCCTGTACTTCCTCCCCTTCCTCTTGTCCCAACACCTGACTCCGAATAATGCTTACAGTGTGCTCCATCATGTAGATGACCAGAATTGTCACGCTGAGAATGGCATTGCCAGTGCTAAACATCTTCGTCGACATTTGTAAACTGTGTAGAAGGGTGCATAGGTCCTTGATCTGACACCACTCCAGCAGCGTGATCTGCACCACCTCTGGATCAAGTTAGGCCAGGCTATATGTCATACCGTATTTCAGCAGGGCTCTGCGGTGCTGCCACAAACGCTGCAACATGTGCAGATTCAAATTCCTGCGAGTCGGCACATCGCATTTCAGGCGTTTAACCACCAGACCTAAAGACTTCTGTAGCGACGAAAGTTGTTGAGCTGCTGTGTGCGAACGATGGAAGTGAGCACATAGTGAGCGTGCCCGCTGCAGAAGGCCATGTAGGCCGGGATGGTGTTTTAAAAATTGCTGGAGAATTAGATTCAACACGTGAGCCATACAAGGCACGTGTGTCACATTGCCCTGACGATGGCCCGCAGCCAGGTTTGCATCATTGCCGCACACTGCGGTTAAGTCATCAACGGAGTACGCTCCGTCAATTTGTACTCCGGTCGCCAGGTGACAACGTGTTCCTTTCATGCATAGTGCTGATGATGGGAGAGAAGTTGATGCCAGCGGCGCAGGTGGATGCAGGTTATGCTCACCCACTGGGCTGCATTACCTTGACAAATGCAGAATCTCTGGCTGAATGTAGGTGGTGGGTATCTCACAGATGAAGTACCATCATTCAGCTACAACCAATGGGAAGACACCACACCCCTTTTAATGCCCATCCTGTCTGCAGACCACTGCCAGACATAGCTATGAACCTCTGGTTACTTTTACCCCCAGTTCAGTTTTATGATTTTGTGTGCTTGTTACCTGACTACTTTTCCTGCTTGCTGTTTATGTACCTTGTTGGCCGATCCGCATTTCACCTCTGCTTGTTTTCTGATTAAGTCCTGGCCATCCCATTCTGTTCCTGTTCCTCAATTAATGTTTTGTCCCTGCCTGACTACTATTCTCTGGAACTGAAGCCTTCCACAGGTATTGATCACCTTGGGCCCTGTGTAATTCCTAATCCCTGTATAGGGGTTAAAGGGTTTCAGGGTTCTGGAGGTCCTGCTTGGTGAGTGGCTTCCCTCTAGCCTATCCTTTACAGCCCATCTGAGTGTGTGGATTAAGGAAGGCGTTACACCGTGCCCTCTGCAGAAGGCCATGTAGGCCAGGATAGTGCTTTAAAAATTGCTGGACAACCAGGTTCAACACGTGAGCCACACAAGGCACGTGTGTCACATTGTCACGGCGAAGGGCCGCACCCATGTTTGCATCATTGTCACACCCGGCCTTCCCTGGCTGCTGGTTGAGTGGAGACAACCATTGATGAAACTTGGTCTCCAGAGCTAACCGTCCACAACTTCTCAGCGGTGTGACTCACATTTCCCATACATTTCAAAGTAAACATTTGACCGCATGATGGCATTGAGCTCTGCTGCCAGCATAGTAAGGAGGTGTGTGGTATTCCTTGTGCGCAGTTACAAGGAAGGGTGCCCTAACCACACAGGGTTTGGGCCGAGGTGAAGGACCCACACGAGGTTGAGGAGGCAGAAGCAGTGTATTAACTTCTACATACAGAGGAAGGATTGATACAACTCGTGGGGACAGCAAGACTTGTACAGCAGACCCTTCTCCATCTCTCCCCATAGTAACCCATTTCCCAGTCAGCGACATGTAACGCCCCTGTCCATGCTTACTGGGCCAAGTATCTGTGGTGAAATGCACCTTGTCACACAGTTTCTCAAAGAAGCAGTGATGTTTGGTGCGACATGCTGGTGTAGCGCGTGCACGCCTTTGTTGGAGAAGGAGTGGTGCCTGGGCATCGGCTCTTGGGGCACTGCGATGGGCATAAGGTCTCGAAAATCCTCGGTTAAAAAGGTTGGAAAGGAAGCATTTTGGTAGCTAACAGTTTGCAGATGCTGAAAGTCAACCTCTAAGCCATGTCATGCCCTTCTAAAAGCATGTAAAACACAGCAAGGGGACTCCAACCACAGTCTCCCTCGTTTCCACTAATTGGGCCACACACACCCCACTTGACTGGCATTAGTTGACCCCCATTTTCAAGATGAAAAAGATGCTTTGCATGAAGCACTCTCAAAAATACACGTGCCTTTCGCCTCCCCTGGCTGAGCCAGGGGAAGAAAAGTCCTCTGAGAGCCATGACTTGTTCATCTTGGTTCTTTTACAAACACAGCGAGGGGACTCCAACCACAGTCTCCCTCGTTTCCACTAATTGGGCCACACACACCCCACTTGACTGGCATCAGTTGACCCCCCTTTTCAAAATGAAAAAGATGCTTTGCATGAAGCACTCTCAAAAATACACATGCCTTTCACCTCCCATGGATGACCCAGGGGAAGAAAAGTCCTCTGAGAGCCATGACTTGTTCATCTTGGTTCTTTTACAAACACAGCGAGGGGACTCCAACCACAGTCTCCCTCGTTTCCACTAATTGGGCCACACACACCCCACTTGACTGGCATCAGTTGACCCCCCTTTTCAAAATGAAAAAGATGCTTTGCATGAAGCACTCTCAAAAATACGCATGCCTTTCACCTCCCCTGGATGACCCAGGGGAAGAAAAGTCCTCTGAGAGCCATGACTTGTTCATCTTGGTTCTTTTACAAACACAGCGAGGGGACTCCAACCACAGTCTCCCTCATTTCCACTAATTGGGCCACATACACTCCACTTGACTGGCATCAGTTGACCCCATTTTCAAGATGAAAAAGATGCTTTGCATGAAGCACTCTCAAAAATACACGTGCCTTTCACCTCCCCTGGATGACCCAGGGGAAGAAAAGTCCTCTGAGAGCCATGACTTGTTCATCTTGGTTCTTTTTTCAAAAGCGAGGGGACTCCAACCACAGTCTCCCTCGTTTCCACTAATTGGGCCACACACACCCCACTTGACTGGCATCAGTTGACCCCCATTTTCAAGATGAAAAAGATGCTTTGCATGAAGCACTCTCAAAAATATGCGTGCCTTTCGCCTCCCCTGGCTGAGCCAGGGGAAGAAAAGTCCTCTGAGAGCCATGACTTGTTCATCTTGGTGAACGTTAGTCTGTCCACATTGTCAGTGGACAGATGCGTGTGCTTAGCTGTCAGCACACCCCCAGCAGCACTGAGGACACGTTCCGAGAAAACGCTGGCTGCGGGACACAACAAGATCCCCAAGGCGTACGTGGTGAGCTCAGGCAATTTATCCAGATTGGAAGCCTAAAATGAGCAGGGCTCAAGTTGCACAGTAATGGCATTGACGTTCCCTTGCATATACTCATATCTGTGTCTCCTCCTCTTTTTCCTTGTCCAGCTCCTTTGTTTTCGCATGAGTATATGTCCTTGTCACGTTCCCATGTGTTTGTGTTGTGTTGTGACTTGTTTGTCACCTTTTGGACACCTTTGAGGGTGTTTTCTAGGTGTTTTTATGTGTTTGTGATTGCCTGCCATTGTTTCCTATGCGGTTTCGAGTTCGGTTCGTCGAACGTTCGCCGAACTGAACTCGAACGAGACCTCCGTTCGACGAACCGAACTCAAGCTGAACCGCGGCTGGTTCGCTCATCTCTACTGATAAGGTTGGGAACTCAAAAAGGTTTGGTCATCAACGGAAGTAGTGAAAGATCACAGAATCTTTTCATTGGCGAAAAAAAAACCTGCACAAAATCTACCCAAGTGAAGAACACTCTCCAGGAAGTAAGTGTTTCAGTATCTTGGTCTACAAGGTGCAAACCATTAATCAGCCTTAAAAATACAAAGGCCAGATCAACTTTGCCAAAAAAAATCTGAAGAAGCCAGCCCAACTCTGGAAAAGCATTCTCTCACATCCCCACCGGAGTCCGCTCCTGCGACTTCTGCTTCGGTCACCAGGCGCCGCCGTATTCCCGCCCTGGACAGTGCTGGTGATAGGGGAGGAGTCAGTGTCAGTGGCTCTGGTGGGTACAGGCTCCGCCCATCTACTTAGCTGGATTTCCCTGGAACTTGCAGTACCACTGCCTTACTGTGGTGGTGTGTGTCTTCCAGCTGAAGTTACCACCTTTCAGCTAGAGCCAATGGGAAGACACTACACCCTTGTTTCCCCTCCTGTCTGCTGGTCGTCACCAGATATAGTCTTGTAGTATACTGCTTGTCTCTGGTTTGCACCCTGCTCCTGAATTTATGATCCCTGTGTTTGACATCTGCCCGTTCACTGTCTACCTGCCTGCCATGTTCTGTATTTCGCTGCCATCTCTGGTTTGACCTTAGCCTGAATTCCTGACCACCCTCTTGGCTGACGATCTTGTCTCTTTTTGTATGTCCTGGTTTGGACCCTGCCTGACGACTACTCTTTCCTGGACCGCAGCCTTTCATAGGCAGCGATCTCCTAGACCTTGTGTAATTCCAAATCCCTGTACAGGGGTTAAAGGGTTTTGAGGTTCTTGGGATCCTGCTGAGTGAGTGGCTTGACTCTAGTCTGTCTGTGACAGTGTAGCACCCCTGAAAGCCCCAGGTCAATACAAGGAACTGCCTCCTCCTGGGGATGCAGGACCTACCTCTTGGGACCTGGAGTACCAGTGCCGATTACACCAACACACATCTAAATCCTAGTTCTCCCCTCCATATTGGGCATAGAGGGTTAACCATGTAAGGGGATGGTCGCGATCGGAACGAGTCCCTGGGTATAGCCAGCCTGGTGGGAGGTGTCAGTCAGTCTGTAGTTAGGAGAGGAGTAGGAAGCACACAGGAGAGGTGTGCGGACGTGCCTGAGCTGAGTCCGTGTAACTGTGACCCCAGGGGCACAGAAGAGAGGTCGCCAGGATGGGTACCGGGATACCGCTGGGACCGGAGCACGCACAGGGCCTTAGGTCAAATATCAAGTTTCAAACGGTTTGATAAATACCTGCACAGTGAGGACACCTTCACGGACTTCATTGAACCAAATAATCCGGGGGCATAAGCAGTAAACTAGGATCGGGGTTCTGACACTTACCTCCCCGCAGGGTCCGCACTGCCCGCCATACGGAGAAAGAGACTGTACCCCAAAAGGGACAGTCGGGGTAACCAAACGCTCCACGCTACGGGGACTCAGTCTACAGAGTGCCGGTGATAGAGCAACCTGGGTCACTACATTAGCACTGATACTCCTGGGACCGGAACCAGCAAGCCGAGGGTTCATGTGAGTAGAGACTGTTAAAGTTAACTTGGTGTGGTCTCCATCATTATACATCATACATCTCCCAGGCACAGCCCTACCTGCGGAGGGCCTACCACCATAGCTGCCACAATCACAATCCCTGGGAGTACCCACGTTGAGCAGCGGTGGTTCTCTCCATTCTTAACCGCAACCCGCAGGTGGTGTCACGAACATTAACTTTATTATCCCCTGTAAATACCCCCTTTTATTAAGTGTCCCCAGGGCACGGGACCGGGCAACCGCCACCTGAAATGACATTCTTGTTTGAAACTGCCCGGGACTGAGTACCCCCTTCCCTGGGCGACACAACAGCCATCCCGTGGTCCTGGGCAGACATTACACATTCTTTGGACAGTTGAAACTAAGATCAACCTGTACCAGTACGATGGGAAGTAGAAAGTATGGAGAAGGCTTGGAACGGCTCATGATCCAAAGCTCACAGCATCCTCTGTAACACATGGCGGAAGGAGAGTGATGGCAGGGCATGCATGGATTCCAATGGCCCAAAACATACTGCAAAAGTAACACAGGAATTTTTTAAGGCAAAGAAGTGGAATATTCTGCAATAATTGAGTCAGTTACCGGATCTGAACCCCAATGAACTTGAATTCCACATGCTTAAGCCAAAACGAAAGGCAGAAAGACCCACAAATAAGCAACGACTCAAGTCAGCTGCAGTAAAGGCCGACAAAGCATCACAAAGGAAACCCAGTGTTTGGTGAGGTCCATGGCTTTCAGGAAGTCATTGCCTGCAAATGATTCTCTACAAAGAATTAAACATTAACATTTTATTTATGTTAAAGTAAATTTGTCTAATTACCGTATTTTTTGGATTATAAGACGCACTTTATTTCCCCCAAATGTTGAGGAGCGTTTATAAAGAACAATGTTATTTTTAAAATTACTATTTTGGATAAATAAGAATTCAAAAATCCCCATAAAAAGATTAGCATATGCGCATGCAGCTCTAGAGCCCATCGCTGTGCCAAGCTTCTGATGGTACAGATTGCCTTCAAAAGTAAAAAAATTATTATTCAAAATGAATTCCATACTCTCTAAAATAAACTTTTTTTGAATGGGTGGAAATCTACTATCTTTTTCCAGAAAGAGGGACAAACTAAACAAACCAAGATGGTGCGCAATATTAGAATATAAAGCCGATACGTCAATGGTAAGAAAAAGAAAGGAATCTTCCCATTTAATGTCATATAGTGAAGTAATGAGGTGAGAGGAATCTCTCAGAAAACTATCCAATTCACGTACATATGGTTGCATTAATTGGTCAAGGTATGCAGCCAGATTTGCAGTAAGGGAGTTGATACCTGCAATAATCGGTCTCCCAGGTGGATTAATAAGATCCTTATGAATTTTTGGAAGGTGATAAAAAAACGCTAGGTTGGGATTTTTTATTTGCAAAAATGTTTTCTCCTGAGTATTAAGGATTTTATGTGCCACGGCAGTTTGTATGAGCCCCTGATAAGCAAGGATAGCTGCATCATATTTACTCATTTTAACTATTTCATAATATATGGGGTCTGAAAGAATCCTCCAGGCTTCCTTTAAGTAATCCCCCCTATTCTGGATGACAATGCCATCCCCTTTGTCTGCTGCCCGAATAACAATGGCCTGATTATTTTTAAGGTTATCCAATGCTAATTTTTCATTTTTGGTGAGATTATGTTTCAAGTTCCTTTTAGTGCTCATAACAGTTTTGAGATCTGTTAGCACAAGATCACTAAACGTTTTTATGTGGTGGCCTTTATTTTCAAGGGGGTAGAATTTGGATTTGGCCTTGCATGAAGTGTGAAAAAAAGGACTAGGTTCCGGGGTAACCTGGACGTCATTGCCTTTGACTAGAAAGTGTCTCTTTAGTGTTAATTTACGAATATAGTGTTGGACGTCCAAAAAACGTCAAATTCATTGGATTTTTTTGAAGGACAGAAAGATAAGCCTTTATTCAGCAGGCTGATTTCATCCTTTAGAAGTTGGTGACTGGATAAATTATATATATTATTAGTGCCGGATGTGCCGGGGGGAGCCGAGAACATTACATTTTCATTTTTTCTTTTTTGTTTGTGCTTAACTCCTGCTCTAACTCCTCTGTGAGGTTTTTTCTTTTTTTTTTTTTTTTTTTTTTTTTGGAGTTGAACCATGGATGTCACTAATCACATTCCTGTTAAAATTGATCTATTAGCAGATGAGGTTTTTTCCCAGGCTAATTTGGATGCTGCTTCCAGGACTAGTAAAACTAGTCCTTGTCCTCCTCCTAATTCCTCTGGTGCCCCTGATTCTAATATTAATTCTAATGCTGATAATAGTGAAGTTACTCGGCAGCAGCTGGCCTCCATTAGGCTGCAAATAGAGAATATTAAAAAGAAAAGAGCACAATTGGATACACCCATTGATATCAATGGTGCTGTGGAAAATCCTTTTCCCCAGAACAATGATATCATGGATCTAATGGAATTGTCCATTCATGATGACCCCCTACCCGGTTGTTCCAATGCTGGCATTTCTTCTGATTCCCCTCATATTGGAGAGATCATCACTTTAGACAACTCTAATAAATCTACACCTTTGGTTCCTTTTTTGCCCCCAGCCAAAACCTCCAACTTAATTACAAATTTTTTTGTGCCGAAATCAACTCCAAAAAAAAGAAAAAACCTCACAGAGGAGTTAGAGCAGGAGTTAAGCACAAACAAAAAAGAAAAAACGAAAATGTAATGTTCTCGGCTCCCCCCGGCACATCCGGCACTAATAATATATATAATTTATCCAGTCACCAACTTCTAAAGGATGAAATCAGCCTGCTGAATAAAGGCTTATCTTTCTGTCCTTCAAAAAAATCCAATGAATTTGACGTTTTTTTGGACGTCCAACACTATATTCGTAAATTAACACTAAAGAGACACTTTCTAGTCAAAGGCAATGACGTCCAGGTTACCCCGGAACCTAGTCCTTTTTTTCACACTTCATGCAAGGCCAAATCCAAATTCTACCCCCTTGAAAATAAAGGCCACCACATAAAAACGTTTAGTGATCTTGTGCTAACAGATCTCAAAACTGTTATGAGCACTAAAAGGAACTTGAAACATAATCTCACCAAAAATGAAAAATTAGCATTGGATAACCTTAAAAATAATCAGGCCATTGTTATTCGGGCAGCAGACAAAGGGGGTGGCATTGTCATCCAGAATAGGGGGGATTACTTAAAGGAAGCCTGGAGGATTCTTTCAGACCCCATATATTATGAAATAGTTAAAATGAGTAAATATGATGCAGCTATCCTTGCTTATCAGGGGCTCATACAAACTGCCGTGGCACATAAAATCCTTAATACTCAGGAGAAAACATTTTTGCAAATAAAAAATCCCAACCTAGCGTTTTTTTATCACCTTCCAAAAATTCATAAGGATCTTATTAATCCACCTGGGAGACCGATTATTGCAGGTATCAACTCCCTTACTGCAAATCTGGCTGCATACCTTGACCAATTAATGCAACCATATGTACGTGAATTGGATAGTTTTCTGAGAGATTCCTCTCACCTCATTACTTCACTATATGACATTAAATGGGAAGATTCCTTTCTTTTTCTTACCATTGACGTATCGGCTTTATATTCTAATATTGCGCACCATCTTGGTTTGTTTAGTTTGTCCCTCTTTCTGGAAAAAGATAGTAGATTTCCACCCATTCAAAAAAAGTTTATTTTAGAGAGTATGGAATTCATTTTGAATAATAATTTTTTTACTTTTGAAGGCAATCTGTACCATCAGAAGCTTGGCACAGCGATAGGCTCTAGAGCTGCATGCGCATATGCTAATCTTTTTATGGGGATTTTTGAATTCTTATTTATCCAAAATAGTAATTTTAAAAATAACATTGTTCTTTATAAACGCTTTATTGACGATCTGTTCATAATCTGGGACAATAAACACAATGATATTGATTCTTTCTTGGGGCACCTGGATTCTAATGACTGGGGGCTCAGCTTCACCTCTACTGTCCACAAATCTGAGATTAATTTTTTGGACCTCACCATTTTTCATTGTGACAGTAACATTTTAACCAAAACGTATTTCAAACAGGTAGATTCTAATGGATATATCCAGTATAATAGTGAACACTATACCAAATGGCTGAGGAACATTCCAATTAACCAGTATAAGCGCATTAGGAGGAACTGCTCTTGTTTTAATGATTTTAATGATCAGGTTAAAATACTTAGGAAACGGTTTTTAGATAAAGAATACCCTAGAACTCTTGTACAAAGAGCTTACCTAGATACTGCTACCTTGCAACAAAAAGACCTGATTTTACCCAAAGTTTCCACTACTCCCACCTCCTGCAACACTGAGAACACTTTTACTTTGAATTTTCTGACTACTTACAGTAGTGATAATAATATTATTAGGAAGATTTTTTCTAAACATTGGGGAGTCCTGTTAAATGACCCCTTTCTAAAAACTATCCTTCCCCCCCTTCCAGGCATTACATTTAGGAAGGCCTCCAGCATTAAGAATGTTTTAGCCCCCAGTCGGCTTAAACCTGCCCCTCTCAAGAACAATATTAGTAATTCCATTTCTGCTGCCCCCCCAGGATCTTACCGATGTGGCTCTAAGAATTGCCTTTGTTGTAGAACTATCAGTCATAAACGGACATCTTTCAGCTCCTCGAAGGGAGCAGAGGAATTTACCATCAAGAATCATTTAAATTGTCTGTCTAATTTTGTTATTTATCTTATAGACTGCAGTTGTGGCAAACAGTATATAGGCAGGACTTGTCAACCCCTGCATAACCGACTAAATGCGCATAGGCATAACATTAAGATCGGTTATATGCTACATGGATTGTCCAAGCATTGTACACTATTCCATAATAGAACTATGGCCTTTACTATCACTCCTATTGAGCAAATACCTCTGAATTGCCCCAATAGAATGGATAGTCTAAATAAAAAAGAATCATATTGGATACATAAATTGGGCACTCTGAAACCCATGGGACTGAATTTAGTAACTGATTTATCTTTTTAATAAGTAATTATAATCTTTTTATTCTATTTCCTTTTAAATAAAAAAATTTTTTTAATTATTTATTCATATTTATATATCCCATGAGGTCTTATATGATATTTATTGAATTTATTTATAGTTTTTGTCTCTTAATATTTTTCAATTGTATTCATTCATTTTATCATTATTTTATAGTTGTATCACTTCAGATCCATATATTTACTTCATGCATATATATATGTTGTAGATTTATAATTTCTCTATATGATTCATGATATACCTCTCACTATCTTTTCTTCTTTAATTTCTTGTATTTCTTTTTCGGAATTATGAACTTTTATCTCTATATGGTAGATTCGTTAATGGGGTATACATATTATGATATATTTTGCTAGTTCATTCAATTTTATCCTGAGATTGTTATACGTTTCTAATAGGTATCATCAAGCCCCCCCCTTCTTTATAGAGATTTGATAAGAAATAGTTTTTATTTTTAAATTATTTCCCATGGCCTCCCCCCTTTTTTACATTTTCGGCTTTTTGGGTCCTTTATCACTCTGGACCCTTAAAAAATCACATTTAGCTCCGTTGGGAGCTCTTTCTCTATGTATTTGCTCCTTTCATTTCCCATTTTATTTTTTCCATTTCTATTTCCCCATTTCCCTTTTCTCTTATTCTTTGAAGGTTTGCTAAAATACGCCTATATATATATATTTTTTCACCTCCACGCCTAGCTTTTCACCTTTCTAGTGATACCACCCCTCTTTTTGCTATTCACGATCCAGCTGCTGATAATGTTAACCTTCTTACTGCCCGGTTTTAGTATATGTCCTCACACGCCGGCACATTTTTCCTTTCCCCTACTCCGAACATTTAACTTATCTTTTTCCCTTGCACTATCCTGATATGATCACATAACCGCTGATACGGTTATCACTTGTGCAGCTTGGATATAGTATTATCCCTGCACCACAATGCACATTAACATTGTTTCACGGTATTAACCTCAGGTTACCCCTTGCGCAGGCGCTTTTTACTGTTCCTTCAACTCAATTCACCTTTTCGCGCAAGCGTGTTCAGTTTTTTTCCCACGCTGTCACCCTGCAATTATCTTCCCTACGGGTTCCTCTTGCTCCTGCTTAGATTTTGATTATTATCCCATCGCTGGCATAATTCTCCCTTCAGTTTCACCTAATTGATTAGTTCTCTGTATCTATGTTGTGAATCTGTCCACATATGGTGTTATTTCATTTTTTATATATATACATGTTTTTCCCTTTTCACTTATTGGCTAAATTAACAATCTTACAGTTCAGGTTTATTTTTATTTTAATTTTTCTCAAATTTTTATTTATTATTTATATCCTTATATAATTTTTCAATAGTTATACATATACACATTTTTTCATTTTCATTTTTTTCAAAAATATATATTTTCATATATTTTTTCATGGTTTTTGTATCTATTTGAAGGCCTCGAAATCCTTCCATTTTTTAATATTATTTTTAATTTTAATAAACATTTGTTCACTGCGTTTTTCTTCTCTCTTTCTTCCTTTCATTCTCCTCTGTTTATAGCTCCTTCTTCTTATTTTCTTTTTCTCTTTTCTTCTTTTTTTCTCCCCCTTTTTTTCTTTTTTCTTTTCTCTTCTCTCTCTTTTTTTTCTCTCCCTTCTTTTCTTCCTTTTTTTCCTCCCTTTTTTTCCCTTTTTTTTCCTTTGTCAATGTTCACAGCTTTATCCTCCACCTCGTGCACCTATGAGTCAGAGTATCATGACGCACTGAATGATTACGTGGCTCTTTTTTTCAGATGTATATATGAGAGCTCGCAACCTGCCTCTTGTTATAGTATTTTCTGTACATTGTCCTGAGGAAGGGGACGGATATGTCCCTGAAACGCGTAGACCTGTGAAAATAAAGAAAAAGGGATTTACTTTTAACAACTTTTGGCTTCTGTGGTGTGGCGCGGTATATTAACCTGCTTTCTTACACTTTTTGAATTGTCTCATCACCGCGGGACCGCTGCCTCCCACACTATCACATCGTGATTTACATGCTTTGAAAGGGGTTGTGACTGGCACAACCGAACCAGGTGAGTGGACCTGCCAGGATTCACTTCCACGTGTATACCGGGTAAGACCCTATTTGCGCCTTATCTTTCCACAGTTATCTTATCTGATAGAAATTGTAGGAATTGTACATATTTCTTTACAAACACTCCACATTTTAGGAGGTCAAAAGTAATTGGACAAATAAACCAAACCCAAACAAAATACTTTTACTTTCAATATTTTGTTGTGAATCCTTTGGAGGCAATCACTGCCTTAAGTCTGGAACCCATGGACATCACCAAACGCTGGGTTTCCTCCTTCTTAATGCTTTGCCAGGCCTTTACAGCCGCAGCCTTCAGGTCTTGCTTGTTTGTGAGTCTTTCCGTCTTAAGTCTGGATTTGAGCAAGTGAAATCCATGCTCAATTGGGTTAAGATCTGGTGATTGACTTGGCCATTGCAGAAGGTTCCACTTTTTTGCACTCATGAACTCCTGGGTAGCTTTGGCTGTATGCTTGGGGTCATTGTCCATCTGTACTATGAAGCACCGTCCGATCAACTTTGCGGCATTTGGCTGAATCTGGGCTGAAAGTATATCCTGGTACACTTCAGAATTCATCCGGCTACTCTTGTCTGCTGTTATGTCATCAATAAACACAAGTGACCCAGTGTCAATGAAAGTCATGCATGCCCATGCCATCACGTTGCCTCCACCATGTTTTACAGAGGATGTGGTGTGCCTTGGATCATGTGCCGTTCCCTTTCTTCTCCAAACTTTTTTCTTCCCATCATTCTGGTACAGGTTGATCTTGGTCTCATCTGTCCATAGAATACTTTTCCAGAACCGAGCTGGCTTCATGAGGTGTTTTTCAGCAAATTTAACTCTGGCCTGTCTATTTTTGGAATTGATGAATGGTTTGCATCTAGATGTGAACCCTTTGTATTTACTTTCATGGAGTCTTCTCTGTACTGTTGACTTAGAGACAGATACACCTACTTCACTGAGAGTGTTCTGGACTTCAGTTGATGTTGTGAGCGGGTTCTTCTTCACCAAAGAAAGTATGCGGCGATCATCCACCACTGTTGTCATCCGTGGACGCCCAGGCCTTTTTGAGTTCCCAAGCTCACCAGTCAATTCCTTTTTTTCTCAGAATGTACCCGACTGTTGATTTTGCTACTCCAAGCATGTCTGCTATCTCTCTGATGGATTTTTTCTTTTTTTTCAGCCTCAGGATGTTCTGCTTCACCTCAATTGAGAGTTCCTTAGACCGCATGTTGTCTGGTCACAGCAACAGCTTCCAAATGCAAAACCACACACCTGTAATCAACCCCAGACCTTTTAACTACTTAATTGATTACAGGTTAACGAGTACCTTGTCCAATTACTTTTGGTCCCTTGAAAAAGAGGAGGCTATGCATTACAGAGCTATGATTCCTAAACCCTTTCTCCGATTTGGATGTGAAAACTCTCATATTGCAGCTGGGAGTGTGCACTTTCAGCCCATATTATATATATATAATTGTATTTCTGAACATGTTTTTGTAAACAGCTAAAATAACAAAACTTCTGTCACTGTCCAAATATTTCTGGACCTAACTATATGTAAGAATGAAAATATGAAAATGGAATCTGCATTACTGCCATGAACATATGAATAAAGAGAAATTTAGCTATTGAATTGATCAATGCAATAGAGCCCCAACACTACGCCAAAGTATTTCTCTATGTTGGGGTCCCTAGCTTGTGTGTGTCCTCTCATGCAGTTAAAAAACTTACCGTGTTGGGAAGCTGAGACCCAGGCTATATATGTGTATAATGTAGACTAGCAATAGGTGTGGTGGGGTTGGGTTCACAAACGAAAGACTACAAATCAATTAAGAAATAACGTCTGGAACACCAATTCTGATTCTGAACTGGTGCAAAAACCTAAAAAATCTACACTATATGGAGAGAAGGTATGCACACCAGTGACTATGTAAGGGGAATATATGAAAAGCAGAAACTGCTGTGTGAATACATTCTTACATATAGCTATTGGATTTTTCATGTCAGTATTCACACAGCAGTTTCTGCTTTTCATATTTTCCCCTTACATAGTCACTGGAGTGCATACCTTCTCTCCATATAGTGTAGATTTTTTAGGTTTTTGCACCAGTTCAGACTCAGAATTGGTGTTCCAGACGTTATTTCTTAATTGATTTGTAGTCTTTCGTTTGTGAACGCGGCCCCACCACACCTATTGCCAGTCCACATTATACGCATATATAGCCTGGGTCTCAGCTTCCCAACATGGTAAGTTTTTTAACTGCATGAGAGGACACACACAAGCTAGGGACCCCAACGTAGAGAAATACTTTGGCGTAGTGCTGGGGCTCTATTGCATTGATCAATTCAGTAGCTAAATTTCTCTTGATTCATATGTTCATGGCAATAATGCAGATTCCATTTTCATATTTTCATTCTTACATATAGCTATTGGATTTTTCATGTCAGTATTCACACAGCAGTTTCTGCTTTTCATATATTCCCCTTACATAGTCACTGGTGTGCATACCTTCTCTCCATATAGAGACTAGCGGTGCTCACAGTGATGACGTCATCGCTGTGCGCACGTGTCCACACACAGCCGAGCCGGCACAGACAGGACATTGCGATGCTGCAGGGATCGTGGCCGGCTCCACACAGCACTGTCGGCACAGACAGGAGGAGGAGCGATGCTGCGTGGAGCGAGGAAAGGTGAGTATGAACGTTTATTTTTTTTTGTGTGCCACAGGATGCAGGACATGTAGCAGGATGGGGGTATTTGAGCAGGATGATGGCATATGAGCAGGATGGGGGTATATGAGCAGGATGGGGGTATATGAGCAGGATGGGGGTATATGAGCAGAATGGAGGTATATGAGCAGAATGATGGCATATGAGCAGGATGATGGCATATGAGCAGGATGGGGGTATATGAGCAGGATGATGGCATATGAGCAGGATGATGGCATATGAGCAGGATGATGGCATATGAGCAGGATGACGGCTTATATAGCAGGATGATGGCGTATATAGCAGGATGATAGTGTATATAGCAGGATTATAGCGTATATTGCAGGATGCGAGCACATTCCAGGATGGGGGTATATAGCAGGATGGGGGTATATACTGTAGCAGGATGGGAGCACATACCAGGATGGGAGTATATCGCAGGATGGGAGCACATACCAGGATGGGGGTATATAGCAGGATACGGCCATATGCCAGGATGGGGTATATAGCATGATGCGGCCATATACCAGGATGAGGTATATAGCAGGATGGGAGCACATACCAGGATGGCAGTATATAGCAAGATGGGGCTATACCAGGATGAGGGACATATATATATATACAAGGCAGGAGGATCATTACCAGGATGGGGTACCTTAGTAGAGAATTTGGGGACATTACCCCCACAATAGTGTCAGCAGCAGATCCTCACCCCATAACAGTGTATCATGACCACATTTTTTGCTTAAAATTTTATTATCCTATTTTCCATATCTAAAACCAGTTTGCGTCTTATGGTCTGGTGCGTCTTACAGTCCGAAAAATACGGTACTTTAATTTTGAGTCCCTGAAATGAGGAGGATTGATAAAAAAAATGGTTGGAATTCCTAACGTTTTAATAAGATATTTTTGTTCAGCCTCAAATTAGACCTGAAAGTCCACACTTCAATCGTATTTCAGTTGTTTCATTTTAAATAAAAAATAGTGGCCTGCAGAGCTGAAATCACGAAGATTGAGTAACTAATATTTCTGGACCTAACTGTATACTTATAGTGTATTATGAGTCTATTGATATACTGACCTACCACCACTCTCTCTGGTGTCCAGCACCATTCTTCTCCTCTTCGCTGTGAAGTCACTCCTCTGCAGACTCTCCGTGTGATGCTGCGCTCTGTATGACCTGGAAGTGGCTTTTTACAATTTGCGACAGAAGGATGCTCTATAGGCTTTAATTGTAAAAGAGACTTCCGGTACTCATATAGAGCATAAAGGCTAGTCACAATTGCAGTGACGTGACTGAGAAGAGACGCAGAACGGCGCTGGACATTGGAGAGAGCAACAGTATGTGAGAATATTAATTCACTCACACATTATATGCATACATACAAATATTTTATAAAAAAATATGAATCCAAAGAAGGAAGGAAGGCGGCACTTCACAGTGGGGTTCTGCAGTTTTTAATGTGCAATCATATGAAAGTTACATAGGTGGGGATGGAGGAGTGCAGGTGCGCTGGACGACGGCCGTTTCGCACCTGCACTCCTCCCTCCCTCCCCACCTATGTAACTTTCATATGATTGCACATTAAAAACTGCAGAACCCCACTGTGAAGTGCCGCCTTCCTTCTTTCATTGGATTCATCTAACTTCTCCTGCAACATTGGCTGAGCACCACCGTGGACTGCTGGAAGTCCGTTATTCAGTAGAACTACGATCTGTGAGTACCTACCTATGGCTGCAGTGCCCGGATGTCTCCATTTATCTTTGCTTTCATAATAAAAAATATATATATAGTATACATGGGAGTACTTCTTTAACCGCGCTCCTCAATAGTCGCAATCCCAGTGCCTCCAGGTCAAGGACTTGCTTGCATACACAGCAGCCTACAAGTAAGAGAGGCAGCGCTCTGCTCACGAATATCACCAGACTAAAATTATGTGTCCCGTGGTTTCTTTCAGTGCCGCTAGTATCCAAGTGATAAAAATTGTTTGTGTTTTGGCTACCAGGAATATGGATCTGGAGCTATAACATGCGGATGTCAATTACATCTAAAGAAGGGACAGTGAATTGGCTGCTGATAGGCTGCACGGAATGAGTGACTTAGCAATGTCATGTGAGCCCCGGGAGAGCCAGTGCCGACACTGCTGGAACAATGCCGACACTAGAGGTGACTATGAGTGTTATTATTTAACTTGGGGGATACAAAGTTAATAAGAAGGGTTTAATTATATTGTCTGATCACTCTTCTTCTGATTCTCTAGGTCTGCCCGGACTACTGTACTTTAAATCTGAATTGGGAAATTCAATAGCACAGGAAGCAAGTAGAAGCATGGCTCCCACAGAGTTCTTTAAAAGAGCTTTGTATGGTCTTATAGACTGTATTGCATAAGTGACCATCATATTATAGGTTTGGGGGAGAAACTGCATGACTGCCAGAGGTGTCTTGTTTGAAGCTAATTGTAAATCAGCATGGCTGACAGTGAAGAATAGTATGTCAATACGTGGTGCTAAATAATGAAGTGGGTCAGACAGATGTAACGGGGTGCCAGGGGTGCCTCTGGCCTTGTAGTCGTGGCCCTTGCAATCAGGCTTACCCCTGGTTCCACCGTCACTATGGGGACAGGAGATGACTTGGTGGGGCAGAGTGTGGTGGTGATGCAGATGTTATCCGGCGCACAAACACTCTTCAGACAGGGTTCAATGCAATGAACAAACATTCTTTTATTCTTCACAAAGTCCCAAACAAAGCAATAAAGGTGATGATACGCTTTCTTAGCTGGGGGAAGCCTGTCCTTGCGTCCCCTCCAGTGGGGATGTGCCTGGCTACTCCACTTCGCCCGGCTCCCACTTCTGGCTACCCACAGCCCGGACCCACACCGGACTGCTTCACACTATGAGGTTCCGCCCGCTCCTTTTCTCACCGGCTTCCCTGATTTCCAGCTCCCACACTCTGCCCCGGCTCTGCTGCTCCGCTCCTGTCCCCGAGACGACTGCTCCCTTGATCTAATCTTTTCCTCACACCCTTGCTCTCTCCTCCCCTTGTCTCTGCCGGCTCCTCCTCCCCACTGTGGTGACAGCCGTCCCACCCGGCCACCAGGGGTACCCTAACACAATACACATGCACATACAAATAAAACATTTTTATTAATAACATTTCCGGGTTAACTATGCTCCCTTTTGCAGGGGGTCTGCTCACCCACTGCATACCTCCCCTCTTAAAACCCGAGCCTCCCGGCACGGCTCTGACTTAAAACCCACAGAAGCACGTAAAGTCTGCAATACCGTCCACAATAGGCGCAGCACCCACACAGAGGGCACCAGTCCCGCGCCCGGCGGTTTCTGCAGCGCTCCCGGTCCTTCTTTCAACTAGCGCCCGGAGGCTCAACAGCGCTCCCGGTCTTAGATGGGGCGACTGCCCGTACAAACACACAGAATGGGGCAACGGCCCGTAAAACTTTAAAAGAACTTCTGCCGGCTAAACGGCGCCGGACTTAAACAACAGATCAGCAGTGGTGACTTACTCTGGGGGCCAGGCCCTCTTCCATTCCTCCGCTTGGGCCTGGATGTATGCCCCCAGGGATTGTCCCGGCTGCCGACGGATCCTCTGGAAGGACGCAGGGGCGTAGGGTGGCTCCACGGGCGCAGCTGCTGCAGCTCCTCTCGGTGGTGAAGGCGTCGCTGCCCCTGACAATCTTGCTGGTAACGGCGGCGGTGTCAATGCTGAGACTGGGTAGAGTGGAGGCGGGTCCTCGTTTCCCGCTCTTAAACAGACTCCACCCCCAGCCCCACGCATCATCTTGACTCCTCCGCTGAGGTACTTCTTTTTCTTCTTCTTCCATGCCCTGGAGCTGGCGCCTCCCCTCTTTGGGCGGAGTACTCCATGCTTCCTCTTCGGCACCGGCCAGCCCCAGGCTCTTCTTTTGGCGCCAATTCTTCGCGCCTTTTCTTCCTTACAGATAACGGCCTCCTTGCCGCCATCTTGTACCCGGTCCAACGCTACGGGTACTGTGTTTTCTTCCCACCAGGGGACTGGAAACCTTGCATCATGGTCCGGGTCCTGTGTTCCAGGCACGACCTGATCTCCAGTTTTTTTTGTTCCTGGCAGGGGAATCGCATCCTGCCGACTACGCCACATGTAACGGGGTGCCAGGGGTGCCTCTGGCCTTGTAGTCGTGGCCCTTGCAATCAGGCTTACCCCTGGTTCCACCGTCACTATGGGGACAGGAGATGACTTGGTGGGGCAGAGTGTGGTGGTGATGCAGATGTTATCCGGCGCACAAACACTCTTCAGACAGGGTTCAATGCAATGAACAAACATTCTTTTATTCTTCACAAAGTCCCAAACAAAGCAATAAAGGTGATGATACGCTTTCTTAGCTGGGGGAAGCCTGTCCTTGCGTCCCCTCCAGTGGGGATGTGCCTGGCTACTCCACTTCGCCCGGCTCCCACTTCTGGCTACCCACAGCCCGGACCCACACCGGACTGCTTCACACTATGAGGTTCCGCCCGCTCCTTTTCTCACCGGCTTCCCTGATTTCCAGCTCCCACACTCTGCCCCGGCTCTGCTGCTCCGCTCCTGTCCCCGAGACGACTGCTCCCTTGATCTAATCTTTTCCTCACACCCTTGCTCTCTCCTCCCCTTGTCTCTGCCGGCTCCTCCTCCCCACTGTGGTGACAGCCGTCCCACCCGGCCACCAGGGGTACCCTAACACAATACACATGCACATACAAATAAAACATTTTTATTAATAACATTTCCGGGTTAACTATGCTCCCTTTTGCAGGGGGTCTGCTCACCCACTGCACAGATCCATTAACTCAAGATAATGCAAATTATAGTCAGTATGCACTTGAGTCCTAAATCAATGCATTGAATTTTAAACCATCAATACATTTCCTAGCTTTGAATTCTTCTGAAATACATACTAATGGTTTACTATATATACCTTCACTTCTAGTGGATGGGTCATCAATATCAGATCTGTGGGCGTCTAACACCCAGCACCTCCAGTATTACACATTTCACATTGATATTGTTCTTTTTTGGCTACGTGCCCACAATCAGTATCCATTAAGTTCTTGACGCTGCCAAATTTCTGCCCCATCCTGCATTTTAGTTTAATTGCGTTATTTTATTGCATTTTTGAGTTAATTTTTTTGTTCGCTGCATTTTTATTGTGATTTTAATGCTACGCTGTTTGTCTCTGTTTGCTGTATCATCCTTTAAATAAAGCGGTTTTTGAAATTTCCTGGTATTAACATTGTTAGATGCAGATCATATGCATTTTTTAAAGCATTTCCGCTGTGTAAATGCACCAAAAATGCATGTGCGTTTTTTACCTGCAAATTTTCCGCATCTAATGCAAGTCTATGAACCAATTCCGCACAGAAGACTAAACGTACCGACAAGAGAGATTGACGTACTGCGGATTGGAAAAATGCATCACAGGTCATTTATGCCGAGCCATAAGACGAGCCACTGTCATTAAACGAGCCACTGTCACTGTCATTTAAGACGATCCACTGTCCATGCCAGCTGAGAGATATACAGTACATTTATAATAAGGTATTTTTTTTATCTGAAGCTCCACTCCAGCATTTATTATTTTGTCAGTGCTTATTATACTTACCCACTGGCATCTTCACTTTTTATCAGCACCATTTTGTGGCCGCAACTTCTGACTGCCGGAAGTCAGAAATAACTTTCACACGCTCTCAATACAAATCTATGAGCACCAGAATGAGACTCACATAGATTTGCATTGAAAAGTGACCAGCTCGCTCCACCAAACACAGAAAACATCTGGCAAGTCACAAATTGCTGGAGACCGGTCCGAGTGGCGACTATAGAAGGTGATAAGAAAAAAAGGTTTTGTCAGCTCACCTCTCTTCACTTCTGGACTCTGCACCGATGCAAGGAACGCCCTGGCCCGGGCGGGAATGAATATAGCAAGAATCAAATATCCAGCATCATGGAGAATTAGAAAAGTAAAACTGGCATTTATTTGTATAAAAATAAAAACATACAGACTGTGCAATGGGCACAGAGGCACAAGTGCAAAAAGGATGGAATTATCCGACGCGTTTCGACCAGGGAGTATTCATGGCATGTGTTTTAACCAGACTGATTCAGTATTTAAAGGTTACACATAACACGTTAAAGGGAGGGATTAGTGATCAATTCAAACTAAAAGACGTGCAGGTGTGAAATTCCTAGACAACACTACCATCAGTCACGTAACAGGAATAAAAACATACATGTAGGAATCCACAATGAAAAAATTGAAGAACAAGTATCATATCAAAAAATGTTGTATGACACTGGAAATTTTTCTCGAAATATATATACTTGGTTAATAAAGCTGAATATAGGAGAGCATTAATAAATATCTCTTGTGTTGCCTTCTCCAACATAGACATTAAATAAGCCTAAAAGTGTGCTATAGTGACCTTAATAATTGCCTGTGACAAGCACCAAAAATTTGGAGAATAAAAACACATGAGAAATGTATTATTATTGGAAAAGAAGAAACAAAGTAAAAGGAATTTGAACTATTATTTTGACTTGGCAGAAAAAAGAGTAAAAAATCTTTAATTGGATATGCAGTCCTGGACTTGTGAAGAGCTCTAGATCTTATTTTCTCATATTTATTAATTCATATGGAATTTTAAATATAAAAATATATGTTTCAATTTTAGATGAATTTAAGTATATTCTGGTATACCATATGTGGGATGGATTGGGAATTTAATATAAACAAAGTTTATGACTGTTGATGGCGAAAAAGAGAGAGATGAAAGAAGCCAAGGGGAGGGGAACCACAAGGAGTGTATTTATGTATATTGAAGAATTAGATCCTGCCAGGTATTCAGACCGTGCGGCACCCTCGTGCCGAGCCTGAATATCCGGAGGGATTCTGTGTTCAAAAGCTTTCTTCTGTGGTCTCCACCCCTATGAGGTTTGTTAACCCTTTCAATACCCATGAATTTGAAGCAGTCGGTGCATCTATTATGTATGCTGGCAAAATGCCGTGAAACCGCAGAGATGTTGAACGCATTCACATTCAGGGTATCTGACAGGTGTCGCCTGATTCTTTTCTTTAAAGGATTCCCAGTACAACCCACATACTGAATTTTGCATGCTGTGCACTCAATCAAATACACAACATATGTTGTATTACAATTGATGTAATTTTTGATATCATATGTAAGACCCGTATGGGTGGAAACAAATTGCTTGTTGATCTTGGCAAAGTTACATGCTGTACATTGATTGTGTCCACAGCGGTAAAAACCTGAACAAGAAAGCCAATTTTTATTTATTGTTGGAACAGAAATCGCACTTGGGGCAAGAATATTGGCAAGATTTAGCGCACGTTTGGCTGCAATATTGATTTGATATTGATTGAGAACTCCGGAGAGATTTTTGTCTTGATACAATAGTGGAATATGTTTTTTAATAATTTTAATAATATGGCCATATTGTGGTGAAAATGCTGTACTAAATGTGATTTACTTAGAATTTTGACACTTTTGCTTGTTTTTGTTTTTTAACAGCTCTGCTCTGTCCATATCATGTACAATTTTTTGGGGTCTGTTCAGGCTCCAAGTGGGATAACACCGATTTTTTAATTTATCGATAACTTTGTTAGATTCCTGTGGGAAGAGGTCTGGTCTGGAGCAATTTCTTTTGGTCCTGATCAGTTCCCCCCCAGGAATGTTCTTGATAGTATGTGTCGGGTGGCATGAGCTAGCGAGTAGAATTGAGTTGCAATCTGTTTCTTTATTGTATGGTATGATGTCTATACGATTCGAATTCCCCATCAGCGTTACATCAAGATAATTAATTTTGTATGAATTAGTCGGATAAGTGAATTTAAGATTGAAAGGATTACAGTTGATATAATTTATGAATTCCTGAATGATTTGGGAGTCACCCCTCCATATTATTAATAAATCATCAATGTATCTGGTATAGAAAATAATATGATCTGAAAAAATATTGTTGATAGAATCAAAAATATACATTTCTTCAAAAACCGCAACAACAATGTTTGCTAAAGATGGGGAGAATTTCCCTCCCATGCTGACTCCGCATTTCTGTAAATAAAATTCTTTATTAAATGAAAAATAATTGTGAGTCAGGAGAAAATTAACTGCTGTCACAATATAAGCCCGAATATCAGATGGATAGGGACTGTGTTTGAAAAGAAATTATTCCAAGCACTCTAATGCAACATGATGGGGAATTGAAGGGTACAGACTTAGGCTATGTGCGCACATGTGCGTAATTCATGCAGTTACGCTGCGCTTTGTAGCGCAGCGTAACTGCATGCGTCCTGCGTCCCCTGCATAATCTATGGAGATTGTGCAGGGGCCGTGCGCACGTGGCGTCTTAGAGCGCAGCGCTTCGGCTGCTGCCCGAAGCGCTGCATTCAAGAAGTGACATGTCACTTCTTCCGTGCGCTTTGCCGGCAGCCCCTGCTCTGTCTATGGCAGGAGCTGCAGGCAGAGCGCATGGAATCGGCTTTTTTTTTTTTTTTTCTACGGACATTTTCTGCAGCGATTTGAAGCGCACGTGTGCTCTTCAGATCGCTGCAGAAATTTCTGCAGGGCTAGTACGCAACGTGCGCACATAGCCTTACTATGTCACAAGTAATCCAAGTATAATCAGATTGCCAAGCAAAATAGTCAAGATTAAACAAAAGGGCTTTGGTGTCTCTAAGGAATCCAGGGAGTTCTTTAACCAGAGGCTGTAAAAAATGGTCAACCCCCCAGGACCCCAATTTTTCTCCCAGTGACCCTATCCCCGAGATAATGGGTCTAAAGGGGGGGGGGGGGAAATCCCCTTGTGAATTTTGGGGAGAGCATGATAAATAGGAATCACTGGGAAGTCCACTCTTAGAAAATCAAAAATGTTTTGTGTTAGTATACCTCCTGTGAGGCCATCTTCTAATAATTTATCCATTTTTCTCTTAAATAAGGTGGTGGGATCGCCTTTAAGGTGGATATATGTTTGTTGATCCTCTAATATCTCACTGTTCATTTTAATATACAGTGGGAGATCAAGGATCACGATCCCACCACCCTTATCAGCCTCTCTAAAGACAAGAGTGTCATTAGCTTGTAAAGTCTGAAGAGCAATTTTTTCAGTTGGTGATAAATTACAAAATGTTTTTTCATGAACTTGATCCAATTGGACAAGATCTGATTCTATTCTTTCTTGAAAAATGTCCAATATTGATGGACGTGATTGGATGATTCCGCATCTAATGCAAGTCTATGAACCAATTCCGCACAGAAGACTAAATATACCCACAAGAGAGATTGACGTACTGCGGATTGGAAAAATGCATCACAGGTCATTTATGCCGAGCCATAAGACGAGCCACTGTCATTAAACGAGCCACTGTCACTGTCATTTAAGACGATCCACTGTCCATGCCAGCTGAGAGATATACAGTACATTTATAATAAGGTACTTTTTTTATCTGAAGCTCCACTCCAGCATTTATTATTTTGGCAGTGCTTATTATACTTACCCACTGGCATCTTCACTTTTTATCAGCACCATTTTGTGGCCGCAACTTCTGACTGCCGGAAGTCAGAAATAACTTTCACACGCTCTCAATACAAATCTATGAGCACCAGAATGAGACTCACATAGATTTGCATTGAAAAGTGACCAGCTCGCTCCACGAAACACAGAAAACATCTGGCAAGTCACAAATTGCTGGAGACCAGTCCGAGTGGCGGCTATAGAAGGTGAAGAACGCAGCGGGGAAGTATAAGACCAATCAGTGGCGTAACTATACTTTGACGAGCCCTGTTGCAAAATTAGGAGCTGGGGCCCCCCCTTAAGTTGGTCAGATGTATGTATATGTATGTAGACATTTAGCATTCTAAATCCTATAAAGGCATACGAGTTGCCCCCCTCCATTATGTAGCAATGTCCCCCATCCTGTTCTAATGTCCCCCATCCTGGGCTCCTTCCTTGTAAATATGTACCCCATTCTGGTATATATGCCCCCATCCTAGTATATATGTTCCCCATTCTAGCCCACATCCTGGTGTATATATAACCTCATACAGGTAAAAATTTCCCCATCCTGGTATATATGTCCCTATCTTGGGCCCCTCTTGGTATATGCGGTCTCCTTCCTGGTATCTACTGTCCTCCTCCTGGGGCCCTCCTGGTGTATACTGTCACCCTGCTGGGCCCCTCCTGGTATATATGTGGCGCCCCTGGGCTTCAGGCGCCACAGGGTATTACACCACTTTTAAGGGGTAATATCTATCCCGGGCTAGGAAGGGGTTACTTGCCAGTGCCTTCACAAAACACACACATACAACAGTAAGGTGCTTTCCCACAGGGGGGTGGACTAGGTAGTTAGACATCACGAAGCATGGGACTTTCCGAGTCGCTAGGACAACCACCAGGGGCGGGCACTATTTGGGGTAAGAAGTAGGCGCAACCATCACACTAGAGAAGACCTTCCCGGGCACAGCTTGGGATAACATCTCGCACAAACAACAGGAATTGAGCGTTCCTCTCTCTACTTGGGCCCGTGGCTTGGAGCTGAAGGCTTGGCCTGGGTTCCGGATAGAAACCAAGGGACACTTCACTAGAAAGACTTTCAAAGGCACCGGCAGTGACCGCCGACTATCCAGGATCAGCTGGAGCCCATCGTGGCAGAGATCGGTACTCTGGGGCAGCACCTGAACTACCTGTGAGTAAAAGACCTGGAACCCCGGCCCCTGTCTCTGCCTCTCCTTTACCTGTGCCGTCGCCCAGCGCTGCGGCGCCAACGAGACTACCACTACTTCTGTCCATCCTCCATCATCCTCCTCGGGGTAACCCCGCTCTGCCTGTGGGGAGCGACACCATCCCGTCTGCGACCTTTACCATCAGCCCCGGAGAGCAGCACCCGCAGTGACGGCCCATCCCTGGCCGCGGACCACAGGTGGCGTCACTACCACCCCCATCCTCCATCCTTCCTCCCGTCCACCACCTTCTCTCCGTCTCAGGGTCATGAAACCGGGCCAGGCCAACCCATGATGACACAGAGGATCTGCACCCCCGGCCCGACGATGTGTCGGGTGAAAACCCCTCGACCCAGGGGTGTTACTTTTACAGTCCCCCTCCTGGTATATACTCTCCCCTTCCTGGTATCTACTGTCCCCCTCCTGGTTTGTATGTCTCTGTGGCGCCCTGGACTAGCCAGGTCGTCACAGATAACATACAAACACCCCCACCCCCACTAGACAGTAACATTAGCCAAACATAAAACCCTTGTTGCCTCCCTCCAGGGTCTGATGTTCACACCAGGTGGGGCGGAGCCAAGCGTTTGGCCCCACCCACCGAGGAGTTCACAGGCCTGGAGGCGGGAAAAGTGTCAGAGTAGTTTTGGAGTTTAGTCCAGGAGGTGGAAGTGTGAGGAGGAAACACTTGGGTGTCTGGGTTTGTGGCCCAGGCACTGACAGCAAGGTTGGCAGACGGTGGTGGCCGTCTGCAGGAGTGGTGAAACAACGCGGAACCGTAGGACCGAGGTTGGGTGTTGGCCCACCAGTACCGACCGGGGAGCGAAGTGAAGCCAGCACACACAGGCAGGGCCATCGGACCCCGACCAGGCTTGGAGCCGCCGACAATAGTCAAATCCGAGTGTGACCGGAACCCCAGGGGTTTCCTAACAGCCAAAGACCCGATAGAAGGCAACCACCCACACCGTGAGGGTATACAGCTATCGCCTAAGGCTAGAGACACAAGGGCCAGCGCCTGCGGGCAAACGGGCTCCTCCGGCATCCAGACACCGGGGAGCGGACTACCGTTGGGGATCCATAGTAGTCAAACAAGTACATCAAGGTGCAGGGAAAGACAGCCGCCATCACCTGTCCGGGGAGAGACACTGCAGCTGGCTGCGGGACCCGTCCATCCAGCCGTTTGGTTTACCGAGGACTTTGTGCATCTCTTACTGAGTGAGTACACCCGTGCCATCCGGCAACGCGCCGCGCTGTCCCTGAAACCCTGCACTTCACCAACCCTGCCTCCCCGTCACACCACCGGGTCCCGGGACCACCGACCCCTACCCACGGAGGGGGAAAGCAACATCCCAGCTGCTCCCTGCCATCGCTCCCAGGATCCCCATCACCAGCAGCGGTGGTGCCCATCTTCACCACAACCCGTGGGTGGCGTCACAGACTAAATCCCCCAAACCAACCACCCCTTTCACTCAGGGGCGAGGAGCGCTGCTCGAGTCCCCGGATCCGGCCCACCACTCGAGCCACCGAGCAGCCGCAGCAGCGCCGGACCCGAGCGTTGGCGAGCGACCAGCAGCGGCGGCGTCCTCCCCGCCCGCGACAACTTGGCGTCACGAACAGGATTGAACCCATCTACTTACCAGTAGAAGTGCGCCTTGTGATCTCCGCCGGCGGTGTCCGGCCGAAAATTTTGAAGCGCCGCCATCTTGGCGCGAAAATCTCCCGCTCGAGCGTCTTTTCCGAGCAGGGAAGGCGCAAAAGCGAAGCCCCGCCCCCAACAAACGGAAGTGCTGAAGAGAACCAAGGGGGGACGGGAAAAAGATGTCTGCGCCCGACGGAGCCGTTGGAGGAGTGGCGGTCGCAGCCGCGGCGGCATGTAACTAGCGCTGCAGCGTGCAGGGACGCCAGGACTCTGCCGAAACACGTTCCTGGATGCCAACGTGGAAGGATGTGTCGGAAGATCCAGGTCCAGGCTGATTCCCTGATGGAGCGGTGGATAGTCAAAGTGGAGGAACCGGCTGCGGCTGTGCGAGCACGCGAAGTGGAAGCAACTGTGGAGAAGCGGGTAAGCAACCCACGCCCCTATGTCCCCAAGGGACCGGCCGCTGCGGCTGAGGGACCCGGTCTGCCCCTGCCCTCTATATCGCCTCCCCCGCCGCCCGTACCGGTTGCCGCTGCTCCCCTGCTCGGTCCACTGCCAAACATGTACATCAAGGTGCAGGGAAATACAGCCGCCATCACCTGTCCGGGGAGAGACACTGCAGCCGGCCGTGGGACCCGTCCATCCAGCCGTTTGGTTTACCGAGGACTTTGTGCATCTCTTACTGAGTGAGTACACCCGTGCCATCCGGCACCGCGCCGCGCTGTCCCTGCAACCCTGCACCTCACCAACCCTGCCTCCCCGTCACACCACCGGGCCCCGGGACCACCGACCCCTACCCACGGAGGGGAAAAAAAAACATCCCAGCTGCTCCCTGACATCGCTCCCGGGATCCCCATCACCAGCAGCGGTGGTGCTCATCTTCACCACAACCCGTGGCTGGCGTCACGGACTAAATCCCCCAAACCAACCACCCCTTTCAATCACGGGCGAGGAGCGCCGCTCGAGTCCCCGGATCCGGCCCACCGCTCGAGCCACCGAGCAGCCGCAGCAGCGCCGGACCCGAGCGTTGGCGAGCGACCAGCAGCGGCGGCGTCCTCCCCGCCTGCGACATCTCCATCCTATCTAATGCAAAAAAACAACAACGTTGTACTCACCGTCCCTGGCTCCCACGTCACACAGCGTCCTCCTGTGTAGCCAGCGCACAGTAGCTGGCAGCTTTCATCAGTGTTGGTGCTATTGCAATGCATTACGTCATTGCCATAGGCTGCCCTCAGTCACAGGAACACAGATAAAAGCTGACGGCTTCTGTTTGTCCGTTAGCGTGTATCGCAGTATAGGGATGCATTTCATCTGGATGTGCAGCCTCGGACGCACATCCAGCTGAAGCAGGGCCGGGGCCAGTGGGCCTCTTGAACCCCTGCGCCCGATTACGATCCCTGTGACCGCAATCGTTTTGCCCCTCAGACCAAGTACAGGGAACTTGGATAAGAAGCACCGCTCCAGCAAAAAAATTAAAAAAAATGCAGGAATAGTGCTTTCATTATTTTTTTTGTAACCATAACTAAAAATGTAATTTTGATCAGAAACAATTTAGCATCTATTTTACATATTTGGAGTCCTAACTATATTAGATTTGGGGTTTGAATGTTATGACACAGAGTTTAGCTTCATTCTTTCTCTTGCGACTTGACAAGGAGTGCAATTGTCTTTATGAATAGTTTTCCCTATCGCTAAAATAAGTGAGGACTATATTTTCCAACAAATTTAGCTGATCTAAAACATTGGAATAAATTGATGGAGAAGGACTAAGAAGACACACACTGTTATTTGTTCCTCGGTAGGATAGCTTGGGAGTGTTTTGAGAATTTACCAATTACTTTATCTTTCACAACCATATCTCAAAGTTGTGAGCCCTTTTAACGAAGCGTTCATCACCCAAGCCATGCAAACATTTATATGGCTGACGAATTAGAAAAAAAAAAAATTGACAATTGCAAATTCGTGTATCATTGTTTTTGTGCTCATTACTGCCAGATTGTCGAGCCATATACAAGAAGCATTATAAGGTGTAACCGTCATTTTAATTCAGAAATCTATGGTGCACATAAAAAAATAGTCAACTGTGCAAAATATCTTATTAGAGAAATCTGCTTCTTTACCTCCTGGATTGCTCTTTCATTTTCAATCCATGTGTAAAATCTGTATTCGGTTATTACAGATGTGACGCTGGGTCACTTCTCACGGGTAAGTTGTGGGACATGAAAGTCAAGGAATCTGGGGTCAAATTCCAGGAGAGCAGGTCAAAGACAAAAAGGTAAGGTAAAATAATAGTCAAATGGCAGTGGTCAGGCAGCAAAGGTTAGAATACATTAAAGGCAAAGGAGCAATACAAACGAGTAGCCAAAAGGCAAAGTCCGAGTTGAGGCAACAAAGATCAGAATAGCAGAACACTAAGCACAAGGTACACCCACCACCAAGCAAACCTATGACTTGCAATAGTCTCACCATTGTCAGCCAGCTAAATAGCCAGGTAATCATCCTGAATGGGCGACACTCGGAGGAAGCCCAGCAGACCTGGCCAGATTGGGCATGGTGAACTGTCACTCACAATACTGCCAGCTAAGGTCGGTTTCACACATCCGTCATTTCGCCGCTTTGCCGGATCCATCACACTCCAGTGCAGTGCAATACAGTACAATGGCATCGCGGCAAGCTTAGGTCACATGCTGTCATGTGACCGGAGCTTGCCGAGATGCCATTGAACTATATTGCACTGCACTGGAGTGTGACGGATCCGGTAAAGTGGCGAAATGCCGGATGTGGAAACCGGCCTAAGCACACCCATGCCTCTGATTGATTCTATAGGATGGCTGAAGAGTCACTCCCAGGACACCATGAGTGGTAAAATCATGACAACAGACTTTTCCATTGCTGAGATAAAAGATGGCAGTTGGTGCTCTAAAATTCTATGTAGAGAGGACGAGGAGGGCTAGAGGTATACACATTCTGCTGCAGGCTCCATATAACTTTATGAGCACCAACTGTCATCTTCTAAGTACTGGTAAAATATGCCTGCATCAATTTTATTGTGAATTTTGAAACCATGAGGAAAAAGATTTCTTTGATAAGAATTATTAAATCAAACATTTTATTTATTACAAAGTTTCTTATTTTCATGTGACTTTTTAATTGATAAAAAAATGTACCGTTACTCTTAATATTAAGGAGACATCCTGTTGGCATCAGCTGTAGTCTATATCTAGGCCACCAGTCTAGTCTGAGGTCGAAAATTTCCAGGTTGTTCTGAATTGAAAGCCACCAGTTCTTTTTGCAAACATAGAGGTGCCAATGTAGATGACTGTGAATATTCTGGATTTTTCCTAATGAAAACTGCCACTTGTGATATAATTTCTCTTTACCTGGCATATGATGAAGCTTGATGATATATGTGGCTTAAAGTTAAGGGAAAATCTTACAAATTAAGATGAAAATTAGTAATCAGTAGTAGAAGATAGACAGTAAAATTTTGGTGGTTTGAATAGCAGTCACCAATAATATTCTAATAAATGATGAATAATTTGTAACTATAAAACACATCAGAGCTATAATACTAATGAGAGAAAACAATAAATAAAGCCATTTTTACATAACTTCTGCCATATCACGCAGACATGGCAAAAGCTGTAATCAGTGAGGCTCAATGTAATGCCTAAAGGCCGCTTTACACGCTGCGACATCACTCAAGCGATCTCGTTGGGGTCACGGAATTTGTGACGCACATCCGGTCGCTTTAGCGATGTCGTTGCATGTGTCACCTTTGAGCGATTTTGCATCGTCGCAAAAACGTGCAAAATCACTCATCGGTGACATGGGGGTCCATTCTCTAATATCGTTGCTGCAGTAGTAACGAAGGTGTTCCTCGTTCCTGCGGCAGCAGACATCACTCCGTGTGACACCGCAGGAACGAGGAACCTCACCTTACCTGCCTCCCGCCCGCAATGCGGAAGGAAGGAGGTGGGCGGGATGTTTGTCCCGCACATCTCCGCCCCTCCGCTTCTATTGGGCGGCGGTCCAGTGACGCAGCTGTGACGTCGCTGTGACGCTGAATGAATCGCCCCCTCAGAAAGGAGGCGTTTCGCCGGTCACAGCGACGTCGTAGGGCAGGTAAGTAGTGTGATGGGTCTGGGCGATGTTGTGCGCCACGGGCAGCGATTTGCCCATGTCGCACAACCGATGGGGGCAGGTGCCCAAGCTAGCGATATCGGTCACAATATCGCAGCGTGTAAAGCGGCCTTAAGGCTTGTACTCAGCTCTAGTAGACATGAAAAAAAGGCAATGGAGCCCAAACACATTAGATAAAAGGCAGCTGAAATTAAGTTTTCGAACACAACCAATATATTTTTTGCTGTTTGTAGGACACACGATGGTTCATTTAGACTGATGACCATTTCGCTGAAAACACCAATCAGACTCAGGCATGTGGGATTTTTTTCTTCACAAATAATAAGTACTGGTTGAAAAAAATCCAATATTGGCCAATGCAGTCTGAGATCGATTTTGGCAATTGAAGAATAATTTTGTATTTGACCAATGTGTATGGGGACCTAAAGGTGGTGTCACACATAGCGACGCAGCAGCAATCACGACCAGCGATCTGATCTTATCAGGATCGCTGCTGCGTCGTTACATGGTCGCTGGTGAGCTGTCAAACAGGCAGATTTCACCAGCGACCAGCCCCCAGCCAGCAGTGACGCGTAAATATCGGGTAACCAAGGAAAGCACTTCTCTTGGTTACCCGATATTTACCGTACCTTAGTTACTAGCGTCCGCCGCTCTCACGCTGCCAGTGCCGGCTCCCTGTTCCCTGCACTCCTAGCCAGAGTACACATCGGGTTAATTACCTGATGTGTACTCCAGCTACGTGTGCAGGGAGCAGGGAGCCGGCACTGACAGCGTGAGAGCACACCGCTTAGCGCTGGCTCCCTGCACTCCTAGCCAGAGTACACATCGGGTCAATTACCTGATGTGTACTCCAGCTACGTATGCAGGGAGCAGGGAGTCACACTGGCAGCGTGAGAGCGGCGGACGCTAGTAACTAAGGTAAATATCGGGTAACCAAGGAAAGGGCTTCTTGGTTACCCGATGTTTACCGTGGTTACAGCTTACTGCAGGCTACCAAACGCCGGCTCCCTGCTCGCTTCAGTTTGTCGCTCTCTCGCTGTCACACACAGTGATGTGTGCTTCACAGAGGGAGAGTAACGTCTAAAAAATGAAGCAGGACATTCAGCAACGACCGGCGACCTCACAGCAGGGGCCAGGTCGTTGCTGGATGTCACATAAAGCGACAGCGACGGGACGTCGCTGCTACGTCACAGAAAATGGTAACTTAGCAGCGACGTCGTTGTCGTCGTCGCTATGTGTGACACCACCTTAAGTGATGTTACTTTCAGAATCAGCAAAGCCCTTATCAGTGACTGATATCTCAGCTGAGCAAAGTGAAAATGATTACTAAAAGGGAATCTGCCAGCAGGATTTTATCCCCAAACTGTATGCACATATAGATCTTGTAAAGATAACACTGGCTATAATTTTAGCTAGCCAGCCCATTCCTTTATTACCGAGAAATCTGAGTTTGAATCAATATGCAAATGAGGCTAAATTGTTTTTGGCACTTGGGAGCCTTTGTCACTCCAGCTCTATTTAGCCACCCAGCGCTGCCTTCTCCTGTGGCTGTATTCTTTTGTTTCTGTATTATGCAGTCATGGCAGCTATACACACTTGCTTAATTCTGTTTGGAGGTGCTGGTCAATTTTTTTTTTTAGTACTATTGAAGTTTTTGAAAAAATGCAACGTTTGCACATAGCCTTAGGCCATTTTTAATTAGTGCTGGATCCTACCTGCACTTAAATTTGTAGGTTCTTAGCCCAGTAAAAGCATGATATTAGGTTAGGGTCTAATCAAAGAAATGTTGCCTTGACATGGCTGGAGAGCGCTCATGAATTGTCCGATTTATGCACTAAGTACCTTCATTTTATCTTAAAGGGAACCTGTCAGCAGAAATTTCCCCTAAAACCTAACAGATTCCCCCTCTGCAGCTCCTGGGCTGCATTCTAGAAAGGTCCCTGTTATTATTGTGCCCCCTTTCTGACCAAAAAAAAGAGTTTATAAAGTGGTACCTTTTTGGCTTCGGATTCTATAAATGTGACACGGGGGCGGGCTGCCTGATGGCCGTTTTTCTGCCCCCTGGTCCTGTATGCCGCCCCCATCGCTGATTTCCATACTTGTGGACGCCGCCCACTGCTCCAGCCATCCCCGCGCATGCCCAGTGCCCATCTCTCATGGATGAGCACTGTGCCCAGTGTCACCGCTGGTGACGTGCGCGCAGGGTTTAGATTATGGGCGGTGCTGTGATGTTTATTACCAAGCAACCGCCCATAATCGCGGGACCGCGCATTCCCCCTCGGCCTGCTTCGTGCTTCCTGCTTCCGCGCTCATCCCATCTATTTCCTGCCTCAGGGCAAGATGGGAAGGAGGTGACGTGAGGTCAGCAGCAGCGCGCTTGCGCAGAACGAAGCAGGCCGAGGGGGAAAGCGCGGTCCCGCGATTATGGGCGGTTGCTTGGTAATAAACATCACAGCACCGCCCATAATCTAAACCCTGCGCGCACGTCACCAGCGGTGACACTGGGCACAGTGCTCATCCACGAGAGATGGGCACTGGGCATGCGCGGGGATGGCTGGAGCAGTGGGCGGCGTCCACAAGTATGGAAATCAGCGATGGGGGCGGCATACAGGACCAGGGGGCAGAATAACGGCCATCAGGCAGCCCGCCCCCGTGTCACATTTATAGAATCCGAAGCCAAAAAGGTACCACTTTATAAACTCTTATTTTTGGTCAGAAAGGGGGCACAATAATAACAGGGACCTTTCTAGAATGCAGCCCAGGAGCTGCAGAGGGGGAATCTGTTAGGTTTTAGGGGAAATTTCTGCTGACAGGTTCCCTTTAAGTATCTTCCATGTAGCAGTAATACTGTATGTTCAATGTTTGCATACATCTTAGCGCCTACAATGTGCTACTTTATTCTTTTGTTTGTGTATTTTGAAGTCATAGCAGCTTGCACTCTCACACTTGACTTTATTCTGGTCCATTCTGGAGATGCTGGTCAGTTGTTTTGTAGTGTTCTCCTGCTTGATTGACCTCTCCTTTGCTCTGAGAATGCAAGTGAAAGAGCTTTCCATCAAGGAGAAGGCAGCACTGGGTGGGGAATAGATTTGGAGTGATAGAAGCTTGGAAAGAGCTTTCATATGACAAAAGCACTTCAGCCTCATTTGCATGTTAATTCACAGACTGGTTAGCTAAAGATATTGGTGGACTTGTTTTTGCATGAGCTACATGTGCATTTAAATACTTTGCGTGTCACACCAGATATGGTAGGAAGCAGGGAGTAGTGTGCTCCTGCACTCTCCCTCACTCTAGGGCTCCATAGACTATCCATGTCCCCAAGATTACCCCTAAAGGTGTTAATGCCTGGGTCCTGTACCTTGCTATACTCCAGATACAACTAACCTATATGTTCCCCCTCCCCTCCAATGGAGTAAAAGGACAGGAGTGGAAGTGAAACACACAGACAAAACAAGAAAGGAAACAATCATTAAAGGACTCCAAATGTTCTCCAGTAGAGAGCTTTGCTGCTGAAATTAGAACAAACAACTCAGATATACAAAGACGACTTCCTTCAATGTGGTCAGTATAGAGATTAACTATATCTGGCATGGAGTGAAGCCAGAGGTGGGTAGATATGGCGGAAGGGAAAGATAATAACAAGCTGCAGCTGAAGACTAAGAGAATTCTCAGCCAGCATGGAAAGGGTCCTTAACCCCTTCAGCAAAGAAAGAAAAATACATTAGCATTATAACAGTCATAAGGCCTGCATTTGATTAAACGCTGAGACCTTCTGACCCCAGGTCCCCCAGAGGTGACATCATAATGCAGTACACCAACGACTTTGTGGTTTAAAATCGTGCTCACAGATTCCATTGAAGATTATCACAGGCACACAAAATTTACTTGTGCAAGCAAAGATTGTTCCCAACAATATAATGGTACATCCCTTGACATCTGCTATTGTGGACAGCTTTGGACTAAATCCCGTATATCCTTGGTGGATGTTTCTGACAGGCATTTATTGCCTGACTATGCTCAGGCAAGCGTATCAATAGGGGGAGCTGAGTGGGATATATGGCGTCTATACTATAATTGTAGAAAAAAGACCTGAACCGAACACCCAATTATTGCACATTGATCTATTGCAGCTAAATGAGATGTTCAGACCTGCACCAAAAAGGATGGACAGCACAAATAATTTGCAACAATGAGGTGCAGCAAAAATGCTGCAAACCATAAGGAGCTCCAGAAGTAAAGAACCATTTTAAATATGATACTCTCAAAAATTCTGAAACACACAATTTTATTGATACAAAAAAAGGTATACACATCTAAAAACAATTCAGTACAATTCAATACAAGGATACATCACCAGTACCACCAACAGTACAGAAATACATAATCTAAACCACCATCGGTACATGATTAATCACCAAAACCACATCGGATTAATCTCCTGTTGATCACCTATCAGGCCGATAGATTATCAATGCTTGGCCCGGAGAACCTCTTTAAATGTGTTCTCCCTTCTGTAGCAATGCCAAACATTTTGACTGTGGTGTTAGTATGTTTTGGTATGCTTCAGAAGGGGCCATTTGGCTTTCTGAGTGTGAATTTTACTGGATTGGTTTTTGGGAGCATTTACAGCATCATTAAATTTCTATGCAAATTGTCTCTTCAGAGAGAAAGAGGACTTGAACTCTAATGCTACCTATTGGTGAGGAGCATTGAATGGCTTATAAGCCTCCTCACACAGGCATGCAAGGCCTGTCACTCTCCACAAGGAGAAGCGTTATCCCTTAGATCTCAGTCATAAGCTTCTCATAACTGAATCAGATCTCATACTTTGCACTGATGAGGGGCAATACCCAGAAACATTGTGTCTGTAAATTGAGATTCTATCTTGCCTTTATTCTAAGACATATGACAAGGCTCGTAAAAGGGTTGAAATTGACTTTCAGGATTGCTACTGCCATTAAGAGGCGCTAGATTTCAGGTCCTTTTAATCGCTGAAGAGCCAATGTCCATGTTTAATTTCCCACAGGAGCATTGCATGGCTCATAAGCCTCCTCATACAGGCATTCTGGGCATGTCACTCTGCACACTTAGATTTAAACTATTAGTAACATAAAAAGCCTCTATGTTTCCATTGACAGGTGACAAATTCCTGATTAGAGAATTGTTTTTGTGGGATGAGTTTATTGGTGGCATTAGGGTGTACAAAACATTTTTTAATAGCTTTTTAATTACATTTTTGGGGAAATAGAATGAACAAATAACAATGTCTTTAGTTGTTTTTATGCAGTTTTCTGTTTTCCACAGTGTGTAAGTGTAGCAGTCAGTACAATTACAGCTAAGTTAGTGTCATATGGGATTTTTATAATTTGCTTTTTTTCGTGTGCAAAAAACACTGGTTTACGAAATTGTATAGTATCATCATATTCTGAGAGCTATAACGTTTTCATTTTTCAGCTGAAAGAGCTGGGTGGGTGAGGCCTTGTTTTCTGCAGATTGAGTTGTTGAGAGTTACATTGGTACCACTTTTGACAAAAGTGGCTGAAAACAAAAACCAGCAATTCATTAGTTGTTTTTTTTTCCATGCAATTCACAGTGCAGTAAAATAAATTGTATTCTTTGAGTCAGTACAATCACACATACCACATCTATATGTTTTTTATGCTACTTTTGCACACTCAAAAATACTTTTCAGAAACCATAATTTGTTTCTGCATTGTCATATATTAATAGCTGTAGCTTTTTTTTGTTTTCACCAACTGAGTTGTGTAAATGCTTATTTTTTTGTAAGATAAGATGTCATTTTCTGTGATACTTTTTTTATATATAGCTTTTTGATCACTTTTTAGTCAGTATGTTGAAAAAGGTCTAATATTGGTATTTTTTTAGTACTTTTTTACGGTGTTCACCAAATGGGTATTTTGACACCCCCCAAGGAAATGACGTCAAAACATTGTTACGCTCACCGAGGGGCGACGAGCGTCCGGGGGTGGACCCACTGGACCGTGCAACGGACTCCCCTGAGGAAGCGACCAGCAGCAAACCCCTTACAGGGACTGTGTGGTGCTTCACACAAAGGGCCTACATGCACGGCAGCCAGGGACCAGAAGCAATAGTCTCTTTAAGGCCAGGTACAGTCTCTTAGACGTCCGATTCCGGTGTTTCCTGATGAGGCACAATAGGGTTGGTACAGATGTGTCATCACAGCAGTTATGACCCAGGTGTGGCACAGGTGTGGCGTCCACAGCAAGTATGGCATGGGTATGGCACAGGTGTGGCTTCCACAGCAGGTATGGCACGGGTATGGCACAGGTGTGGCGTCCACAGCAGGTATAGCATGGGTATGGCACAGGTGTGGCTTCCACAGCAAGTATGGCATGGATATGGCACAGGTGTGGCATCCACAGCAGGTATGGGACCAAGATGAGACAAAGGTTAGGAATGGGTAGCAGGTGCAAAGATACAATATAATAGCACATAGGGGCCTGGATACTAGCAACGCACTATAAACAGCGTTGCTCGGGCGCCTTCTGTCAGGGAAGGTGAACTTAAATACCCTTTAGGTAACAGGTGACCTCTGAGCTCACTTCCAGGTAATGGGATGCTACCACTTTAAGAAAGGGAGCGTGGCCTCACGCGCAGCCTAAGATCACTTACTGCAGATCTGCGTGTGGCTTGGAAGCAGGAAGAAGTGGCAGCAGACTCTGGAGCAGAGCGCACGACCCGGGAGTGAGAAGGAACCACAGCAGGACCTGAATCAGGAGCAGAGCCACAGGGCAGGTGAGGGGAAGGACGCTGGCGCCGGAGGGTAGGAGCGAGGGCACGCGTGGGAGCCACGCTGGAACTGGACTGGTGCAGGCAAGAGGAAGAGCGCCCCCCCTCAGGACCTGGCAGGGACGGGCGCTACAAACATGTCAGGGCCAGGAGGGACTCTGATTACTGTGTAACCCGCTAAAGTTATCTGGGGTGATCTCATGAGGTCATCTCCGTTCATTGCACTGACTCTCACATAGCAATGCGTGAGCCTGCAGTAACTGCTCTCCCTGCAAATGAGGAACCATCCATTAATACTTCATTGGCTGAGACAGTGAATCTTAGAATATCATTGGACCCCCTTTTGGATTACACTGTACAGTGGATTATTGTGTTTGCAGGGAAATAAATTGGTGAATGAGAGTATCGTTTGTCTTTATTTCTTTAATCATTTTCTCTTTTTTATGTCTTTCAGTTTTGCTTTTGTGGAACGTCTTGAGACATCCTATGGATTATGGCGGACTTTTTTTTTTTAAATAATTTTTAATAAATTGGCGAACGAAGGATGTAATCGGGGGTGTTTGTTGAAATATCTTTTTATTTTATATTTCTACTTGATTAGTAATGGGGATTTCTGCTAGACGCCCACCCATCTAATATATAAAGCTGAATGTGTGTGTGTGTATATGTATATCCGGGATTGGTATCCGCACCGTAGCAGCTATAGCCACAAAATTTTGCACACTCACACGTCTGGACCCAGAGAGCATCATAGGCTATGTTGTGAAGTGAAATTTTAACCCCACGCGTTGCAATTTACCAATCAATTTTGCCCCTATCTTCATAATAGGGAAAAAGTGAAACGAAAAGTGTATCCGCACCGTCGCATTTACAATCACGAAATTTTGCACAGACACCTCATGTGACCCAGGGAACATCGTAAACTATGTTTTGACAGGAAAATTTAACCCCGCGTTTTACAGTTACGCTCCAAAAAACATGCCTCCATTAAAGTAAATGGAGCCTGGAACTAGAGGTTATTAGTAGGAGCTGTGATTGGTTGCTATAGGAACAAAAGACATTCATAGTATAAGAAGCTTATATGTGAGGTAATAAGATGTCGGTGGGGAGACGGATAGAGAGAGACAGACAGACAGGAAAGAGACAGAGAGATAGAGACAGACAGGGACAGAGACAGACAGAGACAGACGGTGAAAGAGACAGACAGAGAAAGAGACAGATGGAGAAAGAGGCAGACCTGGAAAGAGGCAGACGGGGAAAGAGGCAGACGGGGAAAGAGACAGACGGGGAAAGAGACAGACGGGGAAAGAGACAGACGGGGAAAGAGACAGACGGGGAAAGAGACAGACAGAGACAGACGGGGAAAGAGACAGACGGGGAAAGAGACAGACCTGGAAAGAGACAGACCTGGAAAGAGACAGACCTGGAAAGAGACAGACCTGGAAAGAGACACCTGAAAAGAGACACCTGAAAAGAGACGGAAGCGGAAAGAGACAGAGACAGACGGGGAAAGAGACAGACCTGGAAAGAGACAGACCTGGAAAGAGACAGACGGAGCACATTACTTGGCCAATTTAGTTAAATCTGTGTGGAATATCTGGGGTGTTGAAATATATGTTGTGAAATGCTTCTATTAGCTTAGTTTTTGCCTTTTAATAATTACATTTCTATTTGTTTTCTGTTTTTTTGTGTGCAGAATAAATTTTTGTTAATACATTCTATTTTTTTAACAGCAGTTATTAACCCAGGAGAAGACGGGTAGTACAGCTAGTTACTAATATTAGGGCTTGATGCCAGCTGGCAATTCACAGCTGGCATCAACCCCATATATTACCCTGTTTGCCACCGCACCAGGGCAATGTGAAGAGCCGAGTACAGCACCAGATGTGGCTCATCTGCTATTTTTTGGCTTTGAAGGGCCAAATAACCATGGCCCTTCACATCCTCAAAATATCAGCCCCCAGTTGTCTGCTGTCCCTTGGCTGGTTTTAAAAACATAGGGGAGACCCTACGAATTTATTTTCAAATAATTTTAAAAATCAGCATGGGATCCCCTCTATTTTTACAAACCAGCCAAGGAACAACTGACAACTGATGGTTGCAGCCTGTACCTGTGCTGGTTATGAAAATTAGGGGAACCCTAATCTATCTATCTCTCTATCTAAATCTATTCATTTATCTATTCTATCTATCATCTATTTATCATTTTTCTAGTTTTGCATATCTTTTACACATAAAAAAAAATTACACTAATCTGTTTTTTTCTGGTACGTGTCACATGGATACCATCCGTGTGATGTTTGTATTTGACCTGTGCTGCGGGAAAAAAACTGACTTGTCTCCGTGTGAGTCACCTGGACACTCAGGTGTTTCACATGGACACATGGTCTGGGTGAAGATCTCTACTGACGTTAATTAGTATGCGTGTGAACATGCAACTGATAGGTGTGAAAACGGACACCACATAGATGGGAGACAAGGAGGTGTGAAGGAGGCTTTACACAGTATGATGACCCCAACAGTTTCCTCACACAGTATGCTGGACCCCCCAAGCAGTATGATGATCCCACAGGCACACATACATTGATAGACCACACAGCCCCCACAATATAATGTACCCTATGTGTCTCATACCATGTTATGATGGCCCCCACAGCCTCTTATACAGAATGATGGCCCCAAACAGTTCCAACACACTATGATGAACCCCACAGCTCCCCAGAGTATGATGGCCTCACAGCCCCTCATACAGTATGATGATCCCATAGTTTCCTCACACAATATGATGAACCCCATAGCACCCACCACACAATATGATAGACCCCACCGTCCTACTCACACAGAATGGTGGCCCCACAGCCCCCAATACTGTATGATGGACCCCAAAGCGCCCCTACAGCATTCATGATGGCTCCATAGCACCATATGCAGTATAGTAGGCCTCATACTTCTGTAGCACAGTATGATGGACCCTGCAGCCTCCTACACTATGTATTATGGGTCTCACAGACCTCTAATCCAGGTATGGTGGACACAACAGCTGATGGAAGAGGGAACGTTCATTGCATTATTGTATTTATAGGTATGTGCATCCTGAGGATGTAGATTACGTTGAGATTGGAATGCCTGGCGGATGGGAGTGGAGGGGGGTGATGGTTCGGCTTCAGGTAGGTGCGTCTCCCCAGCTTGCGATCCCAATAGTGGCCATAGCATGATCTGCTGCTATGGGCACTAACTCCCCTGGTTATGGGCCTCAGAATATGAGCAGCCGAGCATCGTAGTGTTCGTTTATCACTAGTGAACATCTTATTATATTTTGTGTTGTAGAAGAAAAAAACAAAAAAAATAAATAAATATTTTGATCACGGTATCGACCTGGAGAATAAAGTTATTATGTAATAATCTAAGCTGAATAGTGAACATTGTTTAAATAAAAGAAATCCACAATTTATTTCTTTTGTACGTTTCACTGCCAAAACATTGTAATAAAAAATCATCAGAAAGTCGTATCAAAAAATGCAGTGAAAACTACATCACACAAAAAATAACCCCATATTGCCAGAAAATTGTAAATCATATGGCTCTCAGTATTTAGACATGAATGCTGCTAAATTGATGAACTTGTCGCAAATCAAAAAGTCAATAAACGATTTGCACCTTTTTTACTTTTTGAGCCTCCACCGCTGCTCCCAGCACTGGTATGACACCGCAGCGAGCGAGCTCAGCACCTCTGTAGACGCAACTACCCGTCAGCTTACAGCCGCTGAGATCACTGATGGGCAGCAGCGCTGTCGTGACGTAAGCAACTCCACCAGCACTAAGAACTGGGAGCAGCGGTGGAGACTCTTTGGTGGAAGCGCGGTTTTATTTATTTTTTATACCAACCTGAGTTGGGGAATTACATTATATCTGAAAGAGAAGAATCCCTTTAAGGGTATTTCAAGGCATTAAGGGGTTCAAAATGTCTGAAGCGCAGAAAGTGTAATACAATGGCTCCTGCGGCGACTGTCTGCACACTCGATGGCTGTGCTATCTCAGCACCACCTGCAGGGCCCGCGGACACCTCCGCTCCTCCGCCTGCTGTCCCTCTACCTAAGCAGCACCTGCCGGTCCCGTGGACACCTCCACCCGCTGTCCCTCTACCTCAGCACCACCAACCAAGCCCGCGGACACCTCTGCCCCTCTGCCCGCTGTCCCTCTACCTCAGCACCACCTGCCGGGCCCGCGGACTCCTCCGCCCGCTGTCCCTATACCTCAGCACCAGCGGAGCGCACGCTTTAGCGCCCTCTATAGGACGAGCTCCGGCCGCAGGTAACACCACGCGCACGCTGAGGAGCACGCCCAGCTTGATTGACGGCTGAGCCACGCCTTCTCCCTGTAGCTTCGCTCTGAGAACCTGCACGGTGGGAGGAGGACACGCCTTCAGGGCGTGGTCAATTTTAATTTCCTGCCTGCGCTGTGGAGCCGCCTCGCTCAGTCAGTCGCCGCTGTGTTGCCGTGTGGTGAGTGTCGCCTTCGCTGCTTCTCTGTACAGGACGACTGCAGCCAGCGGAGCGCCAGCACGAAGGCGACTGAGGAGACCCGGGTATGTCTGTGGCCGTGCACCGCCCGGTGTGGGAGATAACGGGGTGTGACACCGGGGCACTAGGGGGGGAGCTGTGCCCCTAGTGTGAGCCCTG